>NC_052158.1:60255052-60463432 GCF_902713615.1 Scyliorhinus canicula | reverse complement strand
TTTAAAAAATAAACCTGTCAGGTCTGTGTGCTGCCATGCTTATGTGTTGACTGGGAAGTGAGTGGTGAGGGAGTGTTTAAAAGCAGGTCCCGCCTCTTAGCGGCGAGATGCTGAGAAACGAATCTGGCAAAACAGACGGTGAGACAGCCAGTCGCTTATGGGGGCTCATTTTCAGCACTAAGTGCTGTTAAATACGGGCTTCAATCTTGCCAATGCTGCCGTCGAGGAACACCCAGCCAATCGCGCCCAAAATGACACATATTTTTCCATTAAATTTCACCTCGGTACATGCGTCTGCCACTCTGACTGTAAACATAAATGTGGGTTGTGTCATAATATACACACAAGTATATGATGGTGCACAGACAGACATTGATTGACACACAGGATGACCAATGAACACACAGAACACAGCGGCCAATCACCAGTCGGGACACGGCCACTATAAAGCCAGAGAGCACTAGTTTTCCCCGCTCTCTTGGGATGCAGCCTCTGAGACAGTCAGAGCCTGTGAGTGAGCAACACTAGAACATCCACCACGTGGTAGTAAGATAGTCTGGTCAGGTTAGCCCTCAGGTCTCCAGTCAACTCAGCTTAGTGTCAACCCACAGTTAAGGTATGTTGTGATAGTTAAGAGTTCAATAAAATCGAGTTGCATTTCTTCAAATGTTGGGAGCCTGTCTCTCTCACTGCTATGGTAAACACAGTCCTCGCAGACCCGCATACACAACACATCATGGTACCAGTGAGTCATGTTAGAGTTTGATGGACCTACCTTGAGAAAGTCTGCCTTTGACTAGCGATCAGCCATCCGGTAACATGGACAGCATCCGCCCTCCTCCGCTGCTCCGCATTGCCGGCAACCTCAGTGCCAACTGGAAGATTTTTAAGCAGATGTTTCAGCTTAAAGAAGCCACCGACCTCGAAGCCGCATCAGATTCCAGAAAGATTGCTCTCTTCCTCTCTAGAGCCGGGGACCACGCTATCCACATTTTTAACTCCCTCACCTTTGCTGAGGTAAGGACAAGATAATGTTCAAAACAGTCCTGCTGAAGTTCGACAGCCATTGTGACATCGAAGTCAACGAGAGCTTTGAACACTATGTGTTCCAGTAGAGGCTTCAGGGTAAGGATGAACCTTCTCGGTCCTTCTTAACCCATCTCCGTATCCTCGCGCAATCCTGCAACTACGGCTCCACTTCCATGATCCGCGACCAGATCGTTTTCGGGGTCCACTCCGATCCCCTTCGCCAGCAGCTCCTTAAAGTAAAGCAGCTCACTCTCACCATCGGCATCGAGACTTGCATGAGCACGCTAACAACCAGTACTCCCATATCAAGGCGGCAGAGATGGCACGGCAAGGCCCCCACGATGCGGAGCGGGTGCAGGCCATAAAACAGCTCCAGTGCCTGAGTCTGGATGAGGGCAACCATTTTGCGCGCTTTCCCGGGCTCCTGCGCATGCGCGCAACGACCGAGGGGACGGCGAGGCCGAGGACCGAACTGCGCAGGTACGCACATCGTTCAACCTCACCGCACATGCGCGGTGGCACACGGAGCATCCTGACGTCGGCGCCATGACATGCAACGACTGTGGCTCCGCCCACTTAAAGCGGCAATGTCCCACGAAATCTCGACGCTGTCTCTAGTGTGGCAAGCTTGGCCACTACGCAGCCTGTGCAGATCTGCTCAACTGCCCACCACACATTGATCCCAGCAGCAGCGCAGGAACGTCCGGTCAGTGCAGCAACCTGTTGCAGACTACGACTCCGACATGGTTCCAGATCCCTACTCCGAGGGCCTCACATCCCCATTCCGGGTGGGCATCATCACCAAGCACACGATGCTTTCCGCAAAAAAGGCCAAACCACTCCCAGTGATGAGCATTGATCCGGACGACGAGTGGTGAGCCACCCTTACGGTCAACAAATCTCGCATACGCTTCAGGCTGAACACCGACGCTTCAGCTAACCCCATTTCGCAGTCTGACGTGGATACATAGATTTACATAGAATTTACAGTGCAGAAGGAGGCCATTCAGCCCATCGAATCTGCACCGGCTCTTGGATAGAGCACCCCACCCAAGGTCAACACCTCCACCCTATCCCCATAACCCAGTAACCCCACCCAACACTAAGGGCAATTTTGGACACTAAGGCCAATTTATCATGGCCAATCCACCTAACCTGCACATCTTTGGACTGTGGGAGGAAACCGGAGCACCCAGAGCAAACCCACGCACACACGGGGAGGATGTGCAGACTCCGCACAGACAGTGACCCAAGCCGGAATCGAACCTGGGACCCTGGAGCTGTGAAGCGATTGGGCTATCCACAATGCTACCGTGCTGCCCTTCACGTACCATCCATGTCAAGCCGAACATTCTTCCATCGACATGCCAGCTTCTCGACTACAATGACAACGCCATTGCTGCCAGTGGCTCATGCCAGCTTGTGGTATCTCATCGTTCTTCAAGAGCCACCCTGCGTTTTGAAATTGTCGGGTCAAATAAAGCTTCCTTGCTCGGTGCTCAGGCCTGCAAAATCCTGAATCTTGTGCAGCAGGTTCGCTCCATGTCGCCAGCTGAGGCAGCAGCCTCGCCAGATGCCAACTTCCAAATCCAAGTAAATGACATCGTAGCACGATACCACACCGTCTTCGAGGGTTTGGGCACACTCTCCTACACATACAAGATACGTCTGAAAATGAATGCCACACCTGTGGTTCATGCACCCCGTCGGGTGCCGGCACCCCTTAAGGACAGCCTCAAGCAGCAGCTGAAAGACCTCCAGGACTAGGGCGTCATTTCTAAGGTCACGGAACCCACGGACTGGGTTAGCTCCATGGTTTGTGTTAAAAAACCATCAGGGGAACTTCGCATTTGTATCGACCCCAAATATTTGAACCGTAACACCATGAGGGAACACAACCCTATCCCGAAGTGCGAAGAGCTCACCAGCAAAATGGCTCACGCCAAGCTTTACACGAAGCCTCCAAGGGGTTTTGGCAAATACAGCTGGATGCATCCAGTCGAAAGCTCTGCACATTTAACATCCCATTTGGTCGTTATTGTTACAACTGGATGCCCTTTGGCATCATCTTCGCCTCGGTGGTGTTCCACCGAATAATGGAGCAAATGATGGAGGGCATCGAGGGGGTGCGAGTGTACGTCGATGACATCATTGTCTGGTCCACGACTCCACAGGAACACATCGATTGCCTCAAGCCTCCGACTCAACAGAGCCAAATGCTCGTTCGGTCAATCAGAATTCGTCGCCTGCCACAGAGACTGAATTTATAGACTGAATGTTTCATTGCCTTGTTCTTCGTTTACACATCTGTACATATTGTTTCTTCCCAATTTGTTGTATGCCCTCTATCTGCACTAGACACCTTCCCATGTAAATACGCTCACGTATTTTGTATATAGTCAGGCTCCTACTCATGTAAATACGCTCACATACTTTGTACATAGTCAGGCTCATACACACACTCATTATTTATTGACAGATACACATTTTTTAAAAGGGGGAGATGTCATAATATACACACAAGTATATGATGGTGCACAGACAGACATTGATTGACACACAGGATGACCAATGAACACACAGAACACAGCAGCCAATCACCAGACAGGACACGGCCACTATAAAGCCAAAGGGCACTAGTTTTCCTGCTCTCTTGGGATCCAGCCTCTGAGACAGTCAGAGCCCGTGAGCAACAACTAGAATATCCACCATGTGGCAGTAAGACAGTCTGGTCAGGTTAGCCTCAGGTCCCCAGTCAACTCAGCATAGTGTCAACCCACAGTTAAAGTATGTATGATAGTTAAGAGTTCAATAAAATCAAGTTGCATTTCTTCAAGTGTTGGAAGCCTGTCTCTCTCACTGCTATGGTAAACGCAGTCCTCGCAGACCCGGCATACCCAACACATCAGGTTGGACTTCAATCTGTGCAGGCCTCAGCAAGTTGTCAATCAACAATGTGTGGTCATGGGCTACAATGTCTACAGATAAAATTGCTGGGGTCCTCAAAGTAAGCAAGAAAAATAGTTAAGTTGACATGATTCCTCAGCACAAAGATAGCTGTGCCATTAGGGTCGCAGTTCGATAAACAAGCACATTATTCTGTGAGAAGGTGGTGAGAAATGGGTCCTGGAATTTGCATTTGGGCCTCAATTCATTCTCCAACATCTATTGGGGAACTTTATTAATGCCAGAAACCTCCTCTGCCTTCGACCCGAGGGCTGCCTTCTCTGCCCCAGTCTCTGACTGGCCAGCAGTACTACCTGGTGCTGGGTGGGTTCTGCTACACCTCCAGTCGCGCTGGGGCCCAAGAGGTGCTAGTGTCATTAGTCTTCATCGATAGCCATTGGCGCATCACAGTCCTCAACTGCTTGCGAGGGTCCAATCTGTTCGAGCAATCTTATCCTTCTGTCAGCAAAAAGAAATTGAATGTTAACAAGGTTGTTGGTATTTTTGACGTGAGCAGACATACAAGTTCCATGCACTAGTTCCTCTTCGGAGCATAATTATTGATGCTGTGAGAATACAGCAATAACCAAAATAATGGAAAACAATGAGTAGCGAGGTCCTGAGGAACATGTAACCCAGTCACAATAGCATATTCCAAAGCCCACTTTGGAAGATTTGACTGGCAGCATCTTCCAATGACCTCTTTGCTAAGGGGAGAGTTGTCAGCACTGCTGCCACTCTCAACAGCAGTGGGATTCGGAGGTGAAGTTATCCCTGATGCCTCTGGAAGGCTCTGTAGACAGAGAAAGGAACCCTCAGTATGCCTCAAAGACACATTAAATTGCCTACGGTCAAGCGCATACATTTTCTTTTTTTTAAATCTTTTTATTGGCATTTTCAAAATTATATACATTGCCGTTCATTTTCATTTATTGTCACAAAAATGTCTTCTTAGGTTTCTCTATTTACAGTCAGTCGCCGTCTGTCTCAGCATACAATCCTCCCTATCCCCACCCCCCCTCCAGATCCACTCTCCTTGACCACCCACCCCCCCCCCCCCCCCACTCCCTTCCCCCCTTTTTCACTGCTGCTCCTAATTTTTTTCCTGCTGGGCTTTGCTCCCCCCCCCCCCCCCCCCCCCCCCCCACCCTCCAACCCCCGGTCCTCCCTCGCTTTCTTCTTTCAATCTTGTCCTGGCTGTTTCCCCCGGCCACTGGCTATTTATTTATTTATGTGTTGGCCACAAACAGGTCTCGGAACAGTCAGGTGAACACCTCCCATGTTTTGTCGAAGTCCTCTTCCGCGGATGGTGAATTTGATTTTCTCCATTTGGAGAAATTCTGATAGGTCAGATAGCCAATCTGCAGCTTTGGGTGGTGCTGCTGATCACCCACTAAGCAGGATTCTATGGAGGGTGATCAGGGAGGCAAAGGCGAGGGCGTCCGTCCTCCTCCCCATGAAGAGATCTGGCTGGTGTGATACCCCGAAGACCGCCACTTTCGGGCATAGCTCCACCCTCATCCCCACCACTTTGGACATTGCCTCGAAGAAGGCTGTCCAGTACCCAGTAAGTCTGGGGCATGACCAGAACATGTGGGCGTGGTTGGCCAGGCCTCCTTGGCACCATTCATATCTATCCTCCACCTCCGGGAAGAACCTACTCATTCAGGTTCTGGCCAAGTGGGCTCTATGTACCACTTTTAGCTGCGTTAGGTTGAGCCTCGTGGAGGTAGAGTTGATCCTGTGCAATGCTTCACTCCAGAGTCACCACCCTATTTCGAACCCCAAGTCTTCCTCCCATTTCCTCCTTGTCGTGTCCAGTTCGGTGTCTGCCGTCTCTCGCAGTCATTCGTACATGTCACCACAGTTCCCTTTGCCTAGGATATCTACATCCAGTAGCTCTTCTAATAGTGTCTGTTGTGGTGGTCACGGGTATGTCCCTGTATTAGCACACACATTTTCAACTCTTTCACTGAAAGTTACCTGCATGCCAAAAGATCTGCGCTTTATGAAAGACATCATCCTGTTTCTGGTTCTCCAATCCTGAAGCGTAGTCAATCGAGTCTCCCACACAGCTTGGACTCATGGTGGATTTCGGGATCAAATTTTTAATATCTTCAGTAATTGACACAATCCTGTAGACATTTTTTGTCAACCAGGAATTGAACGGAACACAAAATGGTCAACGGTGCTAACTTGGAATTCATCTTTGTAAGTACAGGAGCTCAATATTACTGAAATTTCCTGTTGTGTACTCAAGCAAGACATCGCTGCTGGTGGAACGTCATGTGAGTTGTAATGATATAATAATAATCTTTATTATTGTCACAAGTAGGCCTACATTAACACTGCAATGAAGTTGCTGTGAAAAGCCCCTAGTCGCCACATTCCGGCGCCTGTTTGGGTACACAGGGGGAGAATTCAGAATGTCCAATTCACCTAACAAGCACGTCTTTCGAGACTTGTGGGAGGAAACCGGAGCACCCGGAGGAAACCCACGCAGACACGGGGAGAACGTGCAGACTCCGCCCAGACAGTGACCCAAGCCGGAAATCGAACCCAGGACCCTGGTGCTGCGAAGCAACAGTGCTAACCACTGTGCTACCGCAGAGCATTTGCATAGGCTTTAGTTCTCCACCTTGTGTTGTATGAGCAACATCTCCTGGAAAAAACCCTGTCTCGTGTTTGGAAGGAGCCCAAGTGTGTGGCACCTCCATACCTTTCTCTATGCAGCACCTTGAGAATATAAAAGTTGATTAATGCTCCAATACAATTTAGCAATGATGCTAATACTGAGGATATTCATTTAAGGTAAAATATTGAAATGAATTTAATGTAAACTTAATAAAAGTCATTAAATGGAAACATTGTTTTTAATTCAATGTAAACTAACTAAATGTAAACATTGTAATAAAATAGGGGCAGGATTCTCTGATCCTGAGGCTAAGTGTTGACGCTGTCGTAAATGCTGTCCTGTTTCACGACGGCGTCAACAGGCCCTCAGGAACAGTGATTCCGAGCCCCTCAGTAGGCCAGCACGGCACAGGAGCGACCCACGACGCTCCACCTGCCGATGCCGGCGTCAAATGGGCGCCATGCATCTGCGCATGTGGGCTGCGACCTGTGCAAACGCACAGCGATTTTTAACGGCCACTCGGCCCATCCCGGGGGGAGAATTGGCGGGGAGGCGCTCCGGTGCCGCGCCGGCCGCACCAGCGCCAATGGCGCCGATTCTCTGCTCGCCCGGCAATTCTCCGGCCCAGCGTGGGCTTAGATAATCCCGCCCTACATGTAAATTTAATAAATGATATTCAATGTAAACATCGTAATATAATTACATGTAAATATAAAAATGTTATTGAATTTTGCAGCATAACATCCCTAGCCTTAAACTCAAGAAAAAAAGAAAACATTTATTCTGCAATTGTATAAGGTGTTAGTGAGGTCACACCTGGAGTATTGTGTTCAGTTTTGGTCTCCTTACTTGAGAAAGGACGTACTGGCGCTGGAGGGTGTGCAGAGGAGATTCACGAGATTAATCCCAGAGCTGAAGGGGTTGGATTACGAGGAGAGGTTGAGTAGACTGGGACTGTACTCATTGCAATTTAGAAGGGTGAGGGGGGATCTTATAGAAACATTTAAAATTATGAAGGGAATAGATAGGATGGATGCGGGCAGGTTGTTTCCACTGGCGGGTGAAAGCAGAACTAGGGGGCAAAGCCTCAAAATAAGGGGAAGTAGATTTAGGACTGAGTTTAGGAGGAACGCCTTCACCCAAAGGGTTGTGAATCTATGGAATTCCTTGCCCAGTGAAGCAGTTGAGGCTCCTTCATTAAATGTTTTTAAGGTAAAGATAGATAGTTTTTTGAAGAATAAAGGGAATAAGGGTTATGGTGTTCGGGTCGGAAAGTGGAGCTGAGTCCACAAAAGATCAGCCATGATCTCATTGAATGGTGGAGCAGGCTCGAGGGGCCAGATGGCCTACTCCTGCTCCTAGTTCTTATGTTCTTATGTAAATGTTCTAATATAATTAAACGTAAACTTTTTTTTCCAGGTACCACCCTGGGGCCTTTCCTTCCTGACTGGGCCTTGAGTGGGGATCCTCCAGTGGAGGCCGCTGAGGAGGCTTCCCGGCCTTTACCAACATGACCCAGACTTCAGGCATTGCCTTCTACTGGGAATTGGCAGACAGTTAACTGACTTGTGGCTCCCTTCACCAGCAAAAGAGGAATCTTCCCTGAAGTTTAGCGGTGCTGGATGAGCGTCTGCATTCCATTAGGCTGACAAGTTTTGTAGCAAGGACCCCGAGACCATTAGCTGAAAGGAATTGGTGGAAGGTTTCTGAATGGTACATGTGGCTAGTGTTCCACAGCTTGTCATGTTTAAGCGAGTCATTTTCAGCTATTTATTTAAATCACTGGGTTGTGCTCATGTGGGTCTCTTTCCTTCTGTTACCAAAACCAATTTCTCCAATGGGGTGAGCAAATGTGATGTATTGATTTATTCATTTTTTGCCAGCGTCTAATTCTGTACAGTGATGCTGCCGTGACCTTTAAAGTGCAATTGCTGCCAAATCTTCCAAACGTAGAATTGTGGGACACCTTGTGGACTCATTCATGCTTCCCCTTCAATTGGCGGGTGAAGCAACAACTCATAGGCTACAGGGGAATTGTCTCACATCTGGGGCTGGATTCACCGTTTTTGGGACTATGTCATCGTAAAAACTGTGGCCTTTCACGCCAGAAAAACTGCGGTGAAAGGGCCACATATTCAAAGCCCTGCAGGGGGCTAGCAGGGGCCCGATGTGAATCTAGCAGCTTTTGTTGCAGATATGGGTCCCCCGCATCTCTGGTCGCCGTGCCGTGCTCCATGGCAGACTCAGACCGCGGAGCTGGACCCTCCAAAGAGTGCCCTCGAGCGCCCGACTCGGACCACCCACCCAAAATTAGCCCAGTGCCGTATAAGACTCCCCTACCCTCCGATCGGCCCGCCCCTGACTATGGTGGCTGCAGACTGATTCTGCAGCCGTCACGCTAGTTTCCCGACCAACAGGACCACGTTAGATCCACGCCGGACTGGGGCAGAGAATGGCGGCAGGTAGATGATACGTGGCAGGGTGTACTCTCAGAGTACGGCACTTTTTGGGACCTGGAGAATCGGGGAACTGGCGCCGGTCCCGATTTCGTGTGCCGAAATGGATTCTCCGTCCGCCGTTGGGGTGCGGAGAATCCAGCTTCAGGTGCGTAAGTTTCTCCTTTTGCAAAATCTGACACTCACAGTGGGTGAGTTTGAACTCACCATTAGTTAGAAGATTCTGATGTGCAATGCTAAGCCCAAAGAAGGGAGAAGGCAGTGTCCATGAAACCCTCGGAGGGATAGACCATTTTGGCAAAGGTGGCGTACAGACCTTCAACTGCTGGGGATGAAATGGCTCATGGATATTATAGAACGCACAAGTATGGGCTGTTCCTTTCTACTCTGCAGTACGGAGCTGAAGCGATGTAAAAATAATAATTCTCCTGTTTTATTTGGCTCCCAACAAAGCTACAAATCATTGTGACAGTTCAATGTGATTGCCAAATGATTATCAAAGAACTACTCAATCAAAGGCTGACCCATGTTCCATCTTGCACTAACCAGGACAATCACAAGAATACCAATGTCAAGGGGAACAAAAACTGTGAAAACAGACATAAAGTAATCATATAGCTTCTCTGCCATTTCTCTGTTGTCCATTATGAATCTTCCTGCCTCTGCCTTTCATGGAGCTGCATTTATCTTAGCCAAACGCTACCTTTTACAGTCCATTTTTATGTTTATCGCATTTATATTCTGTTTTCTTAATTAATTTTTTGGCCTCACTTTGCTGTATTCTAAAAACCTCCCAATCCTCAGGTTTACGACTATTTCTGACAACTTTATATACTTAATTATATATAATCCATAACTTCCTTTGCAGACCATGGGTGACTGACTTATTTTGGTTTTTTGCACCTTGAACGAAGGTGCTGTAAACTATGTAAAAGTTCTTTGAAAACTATCCATTGCCTATGCACAGTCAAACCTTATAATGTATTTTCCCAATTCACCTCAGCCAATTAACACCCTGGCTTCAGATTGAAGTTCCTCACTTTCAAGCATAACATAAAATTCTGTCATATTGTGGTCACGCATCCCTAAAGGTTCTTTTACAATTAGATTATCAATTCGCCCTTTTTCATTATATAATGCTAGATCTAAGATGGCCTGTTCTCATACTGCTCTAAAAACCCATCTCAAACACATTTGAGAAACTTGTATTCCTCAACATCAGTGCTCATTTGACCTAACCAGTATATGTACAGATTGAACTCACCCATGATCACAGTATTGCCAATGCTACTGTTACAACATGCTGAGCAAGTGCACAGTCAGTTCCAGCCCCACAGACCCCGGAGTCCCAACATAAGTGAATTAACCAACAATTCATATTTTCTGAAGATCTTTAACCCTTGACTGCTCCAATGAATTACAGACACCAGGTTTATAATTAAATATTAACAAACAGTTTATTAATAATAAGAGGAAAATATGAATATATAAACAAATGGTCAATGTTCAACCAGTTTACTTATTCCCAAAACCCCGTCCCACCCTCCACCGAGTCACACACAAGGCAGGCACATAGTGAGGGTAGGAGAGGATCTTAAAAATGAGGATTGAAGGTTTGAGATTAATCTTGGCCTCTGGGAAATAGATTTATTCACGAGATTCGGGTTGGCACAATTCTGTCCTTTGACCACCGGATGGAGTTTTACACAAGAGATTCAGGTTGGTGCAATTCTAACCTCTGGTCACCAGATGGAGCTGTACACAAGAGATCCAGATCAACGTAATTCTGACCTTTGACCACCAGATGGTGCTCCTGCCTCACTGAGAATTACTGCAGCTTCATTCCTGAGAAATCACAGATTTTCCCCTTTGTCTAGTTTCTGTGCAGAAACTCCACTATATCGCGATCAGAGTCTTCAGTTTGGGCTCTTCCCAGCCTTCCAGATAGACGATTAAAAGGTTACAGACCTATGAAAGACTGCTGGCTGCCCTACTTCATAAGTGCCCTTCACAGACCTGATTGCTCTTTGTGTATTGAGAGAGAGAGAGAGAGACCAATTGCAAGCAACAACAGGAGATAGTTCAGAATTTCAGCTTCACCAATTGGCTGCTTGCAAGTCTATCAAACTGACATCACAGGCTTTGACACAGGATCTACAAGGAAATACCTGGGCAAGTCCATTAAACAAGGAGTGTTTCAGCTTTTCCTAACATCTATAGTTAAGCAGAAATCTCAGTACTATAGCTGCTAGCAAGAAGATTGTAGATTAAAGGCAGCCAAGACAGGAATTTTAAAGAAGGAAACTCAGAGCAGACAATGGTTTTACAACAGTGTCCTCACATTTCTCTCGTTTTCTGATTCATAACATGCCCCACATTACAATTACTATTTGGTGGCCTATAAACAACGCCAGCCAATATCTGCTACCTTTTGCCTTTTCTTAGCTCTATCCAAACATGTTGCACACATTGTTCTTCCGATCAGAAATCCTCCTTCGCTACTGCACTGAACCCATCCCTTATTATCAGCACAATCTTATGCAGTTGGAAACACTTCCTACAGATGTGTTTGCCAGGAGCACATGATGCGTCCACATCACACATACCACAGGATGTACATTCCACTTGATCGACCTGAACTACCAATCCATAACTGGAAAAACTATTTACTACACTTAGTGCAAGTAGTACAAGTAGAATGAATAGAAGAAATTGCTAGTAACTAAACTATACTAACTACTGTTGCACCAACTTTATCTTAGTTTGCTTACTTTATTTATTTATTTTACTTTAACATAATTTTCTTTTTTTAAAATAATTTTTATCGAAATTTTTGAAAAATGTATAAGAGCAAAACAATAATAATAACAATAATAAACACCCCCCGGACCCGTAACAACGCATATAGCGAGTTCCCCCCCCCCCACCCCCCAAACCCGATGAACAATAAAACAAATTAAAAATAAATTAAATTAACATAAACAACACCCCTCTGAACCCCCCCCCCCCCCCCCCCCCCCGGGTTGCCGCTGCTGCTGACCTAGTTCCCTATCGTTGAGCCAGAAAGACGAGGCAAGGCTGTCACCGCCTAAAGAACCCTTGTACCGACCCCCTCAGGGCGAATTTGACCTTCTCCAGCTTAATGAATCCCGCCATGTCATTGATCCAGGTCTCCACGCTTGGGGGTCTCGCATCTTTCCATTGCAACAAGATACTCCACCAGGCTACTAGGGACGCAAAGGCCAAAACACCGGCCTCTTTTGCCTCCTGCACACCCGGCTCCACCCCAACTCCAAATATCGCGAGTCCCCAGCCTGGCTTGACCTTGGACCCTACCACCCTTGACACCGTCCTCGCCACCCCCTGCCAGAATTCTCCCAGTGCCGGACATGCCCAAAACATATGGGCATGGTTCGCTGGGCTCCCCGAACACCTAATGCACCTGTCCTCACCCCCAAAAAACCTGCTCATCCTTGTCCCGGACATATGAGCCCTGTGCAGTACCTTGAACTGGCTGAGGCTAAGCCTCGCACATGAAGAGGAGGAGTTCACCCTCTCCAGGGCGTTCGCCCATGTCCCCTCCTCAATCTGCTCCCCCAGCTCCACTTCCCACTTAGCCTTCAGCTCCTCTACCGACGCCTCCTCCACCTAATGCATCACCTGGTAGATGTCAGACACCTTCCCATCCCCGTCCCACACCCCCGAAAGCACCCTATCCCTTACCCCCCGCGGGGGCAGCAAAGGGAGCCCCTCCACCTGCCGCCTAGCAAACGCCTTGACCTGAAGGTACCTGAACATATTCCCCGGGGGAGCTCAAACTTCTCCTCCAGATCACCCAGGCTCGCAAACCTCCCGTCAATGAACATGTCTCCCAACTTCCTTATGCCCGCCCTGTGCCACCCCAGGAACCCGCCATCAATGTTCCCTGGGACAAACCGGTGGTTCCCCCGCAGTGGGGCCTCCACCGAGCCCCCCACTTCCCCCCTGTGTCACCTCCACTGCTCCCAAATCTTGAGGGTAGCCGCCACCACCGGGCTCGTGGTGTACCTCGTTGGAGGGAGCGGCAACGGCGCCGTTACCAGTGCCTTCAGGCTCGTGCCTCCGCAGGACGCCATCTCCATCCGTTTCCATGCTGCCCCCTCCCCATCCATTACCCACTTGCGTACCATCGAGACATTAGCCGCCCAATAGTACCCAGAGAGGTTGGGCAGCGCCAGCCCCCTCCATCCCACTTTAACATAATTTAACTTCACTTCCCTATTGCTAGTGCCCTTATTGAAACCCAAGGAGCTCCTTCTTTATAAATGATACATTTTTCTAGTATAAGCTATTTAAACACAACCCCTAGTAGCACCTTCTCTCTAACCAATGAAGTTACCATTTTCCTACGATGTCAAACATTTTCAAACTCAACCCACTGCCCCAGTAGAGGTTATCCCTTGCAGATCTGGCTCTCTCCGCTTCCAGGAAGGAAAGGAGAAGAATCCCTTAATCAATAAATGAACTTACGTTTCTCCTGTGATGGTAGACACTGAGTGCTGCTGTTGCCTGACCTGGTGTCTCCTCTTGCACTCCCGTCTAGGTGCTGCTGACTACCTGTCCCAGCATCCTCCTCTCGCAATCCCCTCTAGGTGCTGCTGACTAACTGTTCCAGCATCCTCCTCTCACAGTGTCCTCTAGATGCTGCTGACTATCTGTCCCAGCATCCTCCTCTAGCACTTCGCTCTAGGTGCTTAATGGAACCCTATTCGGAATCCTGGATATCCATTATCCCTTCTTAGTTCCCAAATAACAGAGGTCAAGTCAATGCTTTTTGGCAAAGTTCAGTTGAACTTTATTTGTCAGCTTGTGCCACTGGTAACTTTATTTGTCAATACAAAATTAGGTCAGATTGATTGTCCTTAGCGAATACAGTGGTTGAGTTTAAAATACAAATCGTGGTAATTCTTCAAATCATAATGCACAATATAAAATGACTGAGTGATTTAAACAAAAGAAAGATGGCGACTTAACAAAAGCAAGCAAAGAAAATGAGTTTCAGAAAGAGATCCAGAATGACTTTTTCCATCCTGACAAGTGAATCTTAAGAAGATTATTATTTTAAGGTTTTGCCTTTTTTACAGCTGTGATTGGCTCTAACTAATTTATAATTCACTCAATTCGGCCAAACTGTCTGTTCGTCAATTTAAGAGAGAAATGTATTTAAATATCTTTGTGTGAATTTCCCATTCCATCGCTTGCCAATTTTCCAAATTATCGACACCGGTACCTTAACATTAATTAGAAAACAACATAGCCTTCAGGGCATTATGACCTTAGACTGTGTATTCCCAAGGAAATGGAACTGAGACATCAGTCCAGTTCTTTCCAACACAATAGGGTCTTTTAGTTATTTGTCATCATTGACCTGCAGTCTCCAGCAAGTGTCAAGCAATTTGCAAAATGTTCCCAGCTATTCAGCTTTCTTCACTCTCATGGGTAATATGATTTAGCTAAGTACTCTTAATGTGTTCTCATTTAAACCTTTTACCTATATCATCAATAGCTAACTAGAAAAGCCAATTTCTATCAGTGCTGCTAACTACTTGTTACAGCATTCTCCTCTCACAGTATCCTCTAGGTTCCGCTGACTGTGTGTTTCAGCGTTCTCCTCTTGTACACTGTTCTAGGCGCTGACTGCCTGATCCCCGCAGCCTCCTCTCGCACTCCCCTCTAGATGACTACGTGACTACGTGTTCTAGCATCTTCCTCTCACTCTTTCCTCCAGATATTGTTGATTACCTGTGATGGCATCCTCCTCTCATACTCCTCTCTAGGTGCTGCTGACTGCCTATCTTGACATCCTCCTCTCGCCCTCTCCCCTAGATGTTGCTGACTACATATTCTGGCAACCTCCTCTCCCCGTCTCCCTAGGTGTTGCTGATTACCTGTCATGCCATCCTTCTCTCGCACTCTGCTCCAGGTGCTGCTAACTGCCTGACCCAGCGTCCTCCTCTCGTACTGTCCAATGCCCAGGCGACGCTGTCTGCGGACCTCAGTGCAGGGAGTTTCACCAGGAAGATCACCACCCAGTGCCGCACGAAGCTAAACGACCTTCACCGGGCCGCACAGTGAATTGACATCGGCTCCCTGGCACCGGCCCTACTTACCACCCTCAGCTGCCCCCTCTGATGACCCTGCAGTTGACGCCCCCCCCTCCCCCCAACACATTAGCACCCATCAACAGAACCTACCCATTACCAGCAGCGGTGCCAACATCCTGTCATGTCCCCCCTCCGCCCGCAATGCATGAAGCATGTGGCTCACAATGTCCTCTCTCTGGCTCCATAAGAGAGTTTGGACTATAATAGATGGAAAGGGACCAGATAGGTGGCGGGGTGCTGGACATCTGGGTCCTCACCCTCTACAAGGGTCTAGCGCTGGAGGTCACAGAGTTGACTGAGGGCAGAACAGTCACCAACATTGGGATTGGCCTGAGCCGCTGAGGTGAGTATCCATTGGCCCCACCCAGATGACCTGTCACACGTGTGTTGTTGATACCAGAATAATGATCCTCCCCTCGCCCTGACCAAATGTCCATTCTCCCGCAGGATCTCCATCCAGCTGTCATCTCCACCCTCCATCATGGAAGAGACACACACCTCGATGGGCGACAGTAGTGGACAGGCTTCTGGGGCACATTCTGGTGAATACCACACAGTTGCTGATGCATATCAGTAGAGGCAGGAACATCCAGGAGAGACAGCAGAGATCTGCTGCATCCCAGGTCACAGCTAGGTTCCAGTCACATTATGGGTTATCCCAGAGCTGATGCAGTCTCCAGGGTACAGCCATTACATACATAGATACATAGAAGATAGGAGCAGGAGGAGGCCTTGTGGCCCTTTGAGCCTGCTCCGCCATTCATCACTATCATGGCTAATCATCCAACTCAATAGCCTAATCCTGCTTTTTCCCCATAGCCTTTGATCCCATTCTCCCCAAGTGCCATATCTAGCCGCCTCTTCAATATATTCAATGTTTTAGCATCAACCATTTCCTGTGGTGATGAATTCCACAGGCTCACCACTCTTTGTGTGAAGAAATGTCTCCTCATCTCTGTCTGAAATGGTTACCCTGAATCCTCGGACTGTGACCCCTGGTTCTGGACACACCCACCATTGGGAACATCTTCCCTGCCTCTACCTTGTCTACTGTTAGAATTTTGTAAGTCTCTGTGAGATCCCCCCTCATTCTTCTGAACTCCAGCGAGAACAATCCCAACCTAGTCAATCTCTCCTCATATGACAGACCTGCCATCCCTGGAAACAGTCTGGTAAACCTTCGCTGCACCCCCTCGAAAGCAAGAACACCCTTCCTCAAAAAAGAAGACCAAAAGAGCACACAATATTCTAGGTATGGCCTCACCAAGGCCCTGTATAATTGCAGCATTACATTCCTGCTTCTGTACTCGAAACATGTCATGGAAATAATAATAGAGACAAAGGCTTCGAGCTTTGTTTCAGGAAATTTATTTGACACGATATTGTGGAGTGACTGAAGTAGGCTAAATAGCAATTCCACAGTACTCTGGAATTACACAGATGAAAACCGTTATATTTATAGTCTGAAATACACATCTAAAGAAATAAACAGTAGCATGGCTGGCTTTGTTTATGTTAAACAAACCGTGGGCATGCTCTTGGTTCCTTATCTAGTACGTATTTTCTTGCGCTTGTTAAAGCAACTCTTTCTAAGCAGTATTTTGTTTACATTATCCAACCCTCTAAGTTTTAGATCAGAAGCAGTGTTAAAATATAGTCAAGCAATCCCATCATGCTTTAAAGTGCCTTTTCCTTAATAGCAACTAATATTAATGTATTCTCTAAGCGGGCAACTAATTCTCACATTAACTTCCCTTCAACAAAACCTCTCACAATGAAGGCCAATATACCATTAGCCTTCTTTACCACCTGCTGCACCTGTCTGCTTACATTCAGCGATTGGTGCACAAGGACACCCAGGTCCCGCTGCCCACTCCCCTCTCCCAATTTACAACCATTCAGGTAGTAATCTGTCTTCCTGATTTTGCTTCCAAAGTGAATAACCTTACATTTATCCAAATTATACTGCACCTGCCATTGATTTGACTACTCGCCCAATGTGTCCAGATCATGCTGTAGGATCTCTGCAGCCTCGTCACAGTCCACTCTCCCACCTAACTTGGTACCATCTGCAAACTTTGAAATGTTATATTTTGTTTCCTCATTCAAATCATTCATATATATTGTGAATAGCTGGGGTCCCAGGACTGGTCCCTGTGGCACCCCACTAGTTACTGCCTGCCAATTTGATCCAAAGGATCCATTAATTCCTACTCTCTGTTTCCTCTCTGCCAATCAGTTTTCTATCCACCTCAATATACTTCCCCCAATTCCATGTGCTTTAATTTTGCACAATAATCTCTTATGCGGGACTTTGTCGAACGCCTTCTGAAATTCCAAGTATATCACATTGACTAACTCCCCCTTGTCAACTGTACTGGTTACATCTTCAAAGAATTCTAACAGACATTTCAAGCATGATTTCCCTTTCATAAATCCATGCTGCCACTACTTTCTAAATGTTCCGCTATAATGTCCTTAATAATGGATTCAAGAATTTTCCCCACTACCAATGTTAGGCTTACTGGTCTATAATTCCCTGCTTTCTCAGGACCTACCCTTTTGAATATTGGAGTGACATTAGCTACACTTCAATCTGCAGGGACAGTTCCAGAGTCTATAGAATCCCAGAAGATGACTACCAATGCATCCACTATTTCCAGAGCCACCTCCTTAAGCACTCTGGGGTGCAGATTCTCAGGCCTTGGGGATTTATCCACCTTCAAAACCCATCAGTTTTCCCAGCACCATTTCTCTACTAATCTTGATGTTCCTCAGTCCTTCCTTCTCGCTAAACCTTTCATTTCCAACATTTATGGTATCTGATTTGTGTTCTCTTTTATGAAGACAGAACCAAAGTGTGTATTCAATTTCTCAGCCAATTCTTTGACCCTTATTATGCATTCTCCTGTTTCTGTCTGTAGGGGGCCGACATTTGTCTTTACCAATCTCTTTCTCTTCACATATCTATAGAAACTCTGCGTCAGTCTTTGTGTTCCCTGCAAGCTTACTTCATAATATATTTACCCCTTTTTAATCAATCCCTTCATCCTTCTTTGCTGAATTCTAAACTGCTCCCAAACGTCAGATCTATTATTTTTCTTGGCCAATCTGTAGCCTTCTTCCTTGGATCAGATACTATTTCTAATTTCCTTTGTACACCATGGATTGGCCCTTTTACCCATTTTGCTTTTGTGCCAGACAGGAATGAACAGTTGCTGCAGTCCCCCCATGCGTTCCTTGACTGTTTGCCGTTGCCTATCCACTGTCCCTTTAAGTAACTTTCCCCAATCCCCCCACAGTCCAAAGATCTGCAGACTAGGTAGATTAGCCATGCTAATTTGCCCCTTAGTGTCCAGGGATGTATAGGTTAGGTCCCCGTGCTAGGGCAGGGGATTGGACCTAGGTAGGGTCTGTGCAGACTCAATGGGCAAAATGGCCTCCTTCTGCATTGTAGGAATTCTATGGTGCAATTCCATGGTTCTAGGAAACCTATGAAGTCACAGCGAGAATGTACCAACACCACACAGTCATCCAAGGTCTGAATTGAACAGAAGTCCCTGGTGTGGCAGCAGTGCTAATTAGTGTGCCACCGTGTTAACTATGTTACTGCCTTGTTTACTTCAATTACCTTATTCATGTGCAATTAGTCATAATTAATTGTTGTGTTTCGATGTTTCATTAAGACATTTGTAGAAGCTTGTAAAGTTTAATGTGAAACATTTATTAACCAAAATAATTTTATAAATACAAAACTTTGAAACCAGTTAACATTTAACTTAACGTTCAACGTTCTCAATTGAACAATGACATAAAACAACCTCAACTTTTCTTGTAATGAAATGTATTTTCTCACTTAAACACAAGGGTCAATAAAATATATTTTTCCACATCAACACAATGGTTTTATCTACTTATAAAGAGGAAGGAGGAAAGAGGGGAGGGAATTTACATATCAATTGTTAATTCACAAGCTCAATGTCCAAAAGCAGCAGCTGCTGAAGTGCAGTGTCCTGGCGCACATCTCCTCTCTCATCATGTTGGAGTGTCCTTTCGCAGTACGCTCTTAGGAGTGAGTGATAGATTCACTGCAATACCTGTCAGACAGATAGTTCACATTAGCTGACAGAAGGCTTGCACATATTAACTAAGGCATTAAACTTTGTTGAAGCATTTGAAGTAATCACTGAGGCATGTAAGCATGAACATTAAATCAGAGAGTCTCTTAAATAACACACCTTAAAATACATTTCAAAATCCAAATGTACATTAGCTCTGAATCAACTGGAAGGATAGCCATGCTAACATTAGTGTCTTTGAAGGAGTCAAGCTCATGACCATCCAAAGCCAACTCCACTGGGCCACCCATATGCTCAGGATGTCAGAGTCCCAAATGCCAAAGCAAATCTTATTCATCCAGTTCAAGGAAGCATCCCAGACAGAAGGAAGACAAAGAAAACTCTTCAAAGGCTTACCTCAGGAAATGGACAGAGATGTCAATGCCTAGGAGGTCTTTGCTCAGAAGAGACCTACTTGAAGGAACCTCCTGACTTAAGGGTTACAATTCTTTGAGAACATCCAGAAGCAAGAGGTCCCGGAAAAGGAGTCTGATTGAAGATTCAGTTCTAGTATCGGGTTCATTCGCCACGCAAGGACCCTCAGAACCTGTGACTAGTAATTCAGAGTATCTTAGGTGAACCAGCATACTCGTTAGCATTATAGTTCCTTTTTTTACCACGCCCTGGGTGAGCACATGGTTAGTTCCAGACCCCGGAGTAGCAACATAAGTGAATTAACCAATCATTTGCTTGTTTTTCTGAGATCGTAACCCTTGACTGCTCCAATGAGTTACAGGCACCAGATTTATAACATTAACAAACTGTCTATTTATAACAAGAGTAAAATATGAACATATAATAGAAATAACGGAACAGTGGTCCACTCGTCTATAAAATAAAGAATTGAAACTATGGTCTACGAGTCCAACTTTTCCCCAAACCCTGTTTCCCCCCCCCACCCAGACACACACAAAACAGACATACGGTGAAGGTGCAGTGGAAGAAGTTAAATACCGGGAATTGAAGGAAAATGTTAGGATGAATCTTCGCTGCTGAGGTTGTTGCCTCAGTAGGTGACGGTTTTCTCCGATTGTGACCCTCTGGGGAATTAATTTACACAGGTGATTCAGGTCTCTGCAATTCTATCCTTCAACCACCAAATGGAGCCTTACACAGGAGATTTCGGTAAGAACTTGTCTTCCTATTTTTTCAGCCAAAATAGATAACCTCACACTTGTCTACCTTAAACTTCATCTGCCCAATTTTGGCTCAATCTCCTAGACTATCTATATCCATCTGTAAAATCTGTATCTCCTCTTCACTGCCTGCTTTCCCACCTATTTTAGTATCATCCACAAACTTTGCTATATTATACTCTGTCCCTGCTTGCAGATCATTTTTATAGATTGTAAACAGTTGACCGGCCCCTACGGCACCCAGCGAGTTACAGTTCGCCAGCCAGAGAAAGACCCATTTATCACAAACCTCTGTCAGTCAGTCAGTCTTCAATCCAATCTAGTACTCTGCCCTCAACCCCCTGTGAAGAGAGTTCTCAGGATGGGGTTTTCCCAGCCATCAGGCAGATGATTAAAGTATTACAGACCTGGTGGGAGAAACTGCTTGATGCCTTTTACTCCAATTGTTCGCATCAGAGGTCTGACCGTGCCTGTATCTTTTAAATAGGAATGACTTCCTAGGTCTGGCCATGAGCCCTTTAAATCACCTGGCAGAGAAGAATGCAGCACTTCTCTACACTTCGGACAGCACAGTAGCACAGTGGTTAGCACAGTTGCTTCACAGCTCCAGGGTTCCAGGTTCGATTCCCGGCTTGTGTCATTGTTTGTACGGAGTCTACGCGTCCTCCCGTGTCTGCGTGTATTTTCTCCGGGTGCTCCGGTTTTCTCCCACAGTCCAAAGCTGTGCAGGTTAGGTTAGGTGGATTGGCCATGCAAATTGCCCTTAGTGACCAAAAAGGTTAGGTGGAGTTACTGGGTTGCGGAGATAGGGTAGCGGCATGGGCTTACGTGGGGTGCAGACTTGATGGGCCGAATGGCCTCCTTCTGTGCTGTACATTCTTATGAATGCCTTCCAGCTGATTCCTGCCGGTGTCTTCTCACAGAACTCAGGACAAAATGAAGTGCTTCCCATGACCCGCCTTTCTTCCAGAATGTTCCGAATGGCTCCACCAATCGCAAGCAAGAACAGACAATGCCTCAGAATTCCAGACTCACCGATTAGCTACTTGCCAAGTCTATCAAACTGACATCATGAGCTCTGGCACAGAGCAAAAGGGGAAGTCCTGGGCTAGTTCATTAGACCAGAGGTGTTTCGGTTTGCCTAAAATCTGTTGCTGAAACAAAAACCCCAATGTTGCAGCAGCTAACAAGAAGGCTGGAGATTAAAAGTAGTCAGCAGGACAGGAATTAAAAAAGAAACACCGAACAGACAAAGGTTTTTGCAGGATCCTTACACTTTAATGGCATTAACTTCCTCATGACAAGCCAAAGTTAAAAACAAATCATTATTTCACCTTTTGTGACTCCAACACACTTTCTACAGTAAAGTATGCTTTTGATGGAATTAACAGCCTCATGCCAACCAAAGATGAAAACAATCTTCCTTTCAGCACGGTAGCATTGTGGATAGCACAATGGCTTCACAGCTCCAGGGTCCCAGGTGCGATTCCGGCTTGGGTCACTGTCTGTGCGGAGTCTGCACATCCTCCCCGTGTGTGCGTGGGTTTCCTCCGGGTGCTCCGGTTTCCTCCCACAGTCCAAAGATGTGCAGGTTAGGTGGATTAGCCATGATAAATTTCCCTTAGTGTCCAAAATTGCCCTTAGTGTTGGGTGGGGTTACTGGGTTATGGGCATAGGGTGGAGGTGTTGATCTTGGGTAGTGAGCTCTTTCCAAGAGCTGGTGCAGACTCGATGGGCCGAATGGCCTCCTTCTGCACTGTAAATTCTATGATCTTCACTTTATTTGCATTTTAAACAAATCTATAAACACTAAACACTAATAATACAAAACATTACCCTGCAGAAAATGCTCCCCGATCTCCTGCCTCTGCGAGACTGAAAAATAAAAGCACAAATTAAAACGGTGTAAAATCCCGAAATCCGGGTAAGTAGTCCAAGTCAGTGCTGTAGCTGGAATTTTCATTCAGCAGCTGCAGCGCATCGCATGGCTTCAAGCAGGGGAAAGAAATGGCCATTACGCCGGCACTTCCGGGTCATCGTGCATGCATGTGCGGCACACCAGCAACTTAAGTCACGAATCCTACAGGAAGTTACAGGCTCAGATAATCATATTAAATCAGGATGACCAATGGTGCAGGACATCCCACCCAAAATATTTACTTCCAAGCAAACAGGTAAGCTGGCAACATTCACAGAAACAACTTGATTATCAGGGCATAAAGTCCAGGATAACAACTGAGGCCTGAGGCAGTCATCGCGCGATAAAGACCAATCCACTGGCGCATAAAGTAGACATCAAGGATAAAGCAGGATCTGATGAGAAGAACACTCTTCAGGAGCTTCAAAGGATTCCAAAATTTGGAACACGAACTTCATTACTTCCAACATGGCGACTCGACCGGCGGTCAACTACCTAGGCTCCTGCAAATGTGGCGTGGGGGGGGGGAACAGCCCGGCCAGCTCAGACCACCTCTCAACCGACAACAGAGACAGGACCACACAGAACTGGAGGTTGGAAGGCAAACCCAGTCCCAGGCCTTAGAGGCAGGTTGAAATGTGTTCCATCGAATTTGAGCTACCCGGCCTCCAGATCAAGATTCCCAAAACATGACAGCCAGTTCTCAAACTCAGGCTGGAGACACCCCCAGGCACGACCGGGCTCCTCACCAGTTCTCATTCATCCTCACCCAAATCCCTCAGGATGGAGGACAGACCATGCAACAAGGACTCAACTGTGCTGAGGTGGCTTCCACCAGAGACAATGCTCATTCTGCTACAACAACAACCTCACGCACCATCATCACCTCACAACTCTTGAAATTGAGCTTTAATGTCCTGGGGCTGGTTTAGCACACTAGGCTAAATATTTGGCTTTCAAAGCAGATCAAGGCAGGCCAGTAGCACGGTTCAATTCCCATACCAGCCTCCCCGAACAGGCGCCGGAATGTGGCGACTAGGGGCTTTTCACAGTAACTTCATTGAAGCCTCCTCGTGACAATAAGTGATTTTCATTTCATTTCATGTCCTGCACCACAGAACCAAGACTGTCAGACAGATTAACTTCATCGCCAGCAGCCATCATCCGTCTGTGTGCACCTTACCGTCAGGGCCGGAAGACTCTCAAAGGCAGCTGTACCACTAGAGACAAGGCCCCACCCTAACTCCCTCCAGCCGCCATGAATCAACGAGGATTAAAGCATATTGTCTCGACTCAAAAGTGCTGAAACATTGGCCAACAACTGTCAGGACATAGTAAAAGCTGTGTAAACAAAAAATAAAGACGCAGAAGAGATGTGTACGAGGATAAAAATAAAGATTGAAAGATGAGCAGAGCCTGAGCTCACGTGATCCCCGGAATCCATCAAGGACAGCAGCTGGGCTCCTGAGGTCAGAGTACCACGAAGAAGTCTTCCTGCGATGACACAGCATCAGCTCTACTATCTGCAGTGGGAGCTGCTGATACCTACAGCGAGAGGGAGGACACCTCAAAATGGCGGCGAGTTGCCCTCAGAACACCAGGTTGAAACATTTAACGTGAAAACAACCAGAGCGTGTGCAGGACACAAAGGCAGACAAAAATGCAGCCCCAAATCGGGGCAAAATCAGGAATGGCAAGAGAACTAAATACCTTCATAGAGCAGATGGGGTGGGGTGGACCCGTGGAGGTTCAACTACCCAAGGGAGAAGGAGCACAAAGCTTACTCCCGGATAGTGGGCGATTTCATGCTTGCAGGTGCAGTAGGGGTGGAATAAGCCGCAATAGCAATCTCGGACCACGGTGGTTAGCACTGTTGCTTCACAGCGCCAGGGTCCCAGGTTCGATTCCCGGCTTGGGTCACTGTCTGTGTTGAGTCTGCATGTTCTCCCAGTGTCTGCGTAGCTTTCCTCCGGGTGCTCCGGTTTCCTCCCACAAGTCCCAAAAGACGTACTGTGAGGTAATTTGGACATTCTGAATTCTCCCTCTGTGTACCCGAACAGACGCCGGAATGTGGCGACTCAGGGATTTTCACAGTAACTTCATTGCAGTGTTCATGTAAGCCTACTTGTGACAATAGAGATTATTATTCACTATGCAGATGTGAGGCTGGAGATGGGTCAGGCCCCGTACCCACCCCCATGGAGGCTGGACACAGCCCTCCTTGATGGCAAGGCGTTCTGCAAAACAATGTCACAAGCCATTGATGGGTATGTAACCTGCAACCAAAATGGGGGTGTGGGGGGTGTCTCACCTTCCACATTCTGGGAGACACTGAAGGCAGTGATAAGAGGGGAAATAATAGCGTAGAGGGCTCATAGAGACAGGAAGGAAAAGGCTGCCAGGCAACGGCTGATCGATTCCATATTGGAAGTGGATCAACGGTACCCTGCAGCCCCGACCGAGGAGCTGCTGGCGGAGAGGAAAAATCTACAAGTGGAATTTGGCCTTGTTGCTCGTTTTACTGGAGTGTGATTAACACGCCTCCGTTTAAAGGCCGTGTGCTTAACACTACTATGGCTCTGTATGTGTAATTATGCTCGGAGTCGCCAGGTGCCGTATTGAGACACCGTCACAAGTATATCAAGGTCAGGTTCAAAGTAATAAATCCGTACACCGATTAGTAAGTCCAAACGATTGGTGTTTATTATAACCAATATAATAAATACACATGCATACGCTAAAGAGACTAACTTACTTCTAATACTAAACAACTAAATACTTATCTAGACAGGAACAGGCAAGGTCAGGGAGCAAGGCCTTCGTCCCGTTCTTGGTCTGTAAATTTCTGATTCGCAAAGTTGTCAAGGGCTAGCAAGGTCTGGATCACGTAGCGATCGTTGTGTTGGCACTTACAGTTCGATGGCTGAGGCTCAACGGCCGGTGATGAAACTGGAGTCAGGATGCGATGTAACAGGTCTGGGCCGGAGCAAAACAACAGACCTGGGCCGGAGCAAAACAACAGACCGAACCATGTGCGGGACCTACTCTTATAGGTCCTAGAAGTCCATGCCCCTTGGGGCGGGTTCTTTCACCTGCTAGGTATCGATTGGGTCTTTCCCAATCGATATCTTGTGAACTCCCTAATCCTAGGGTCGTTCCTCGATGGGTGGGGCGGTCCCTACGGCTCTTTGTGTTGGTTGCTTTGGCGCCATTCTGTCTGGGCCTCTATGGAAAAGTATCCATCGATACTTAAATGTTTCTATTGTCCGGGGTCTGGATCTGGATCACCTCATTACTATGCAGATCTGTTTCCCATTTGCACCTTTGGCTGAAACTCGGCACCTGGCTAGAAACTGGTTTCTGTACGTGCAAAATGCAAAACAGTCTTCTGCAAGCTGTTTGTCCTCACTAAGACTGTTTTTCCCTGCAGCCTTAGCAGTTCTCCATTTTGTAGCCCAGTGTCCATCTTAGATGGCTACAGCCTGACCCAACTCCGCCAGACACGGGGATCTTTGATGACCACGGGGACAAGGCCAGTTGCCTACTAGCACACCAGCTGAAGGAGTAGGGTGCCTCAAGAGAGACGGCACAGGTAAGGGACAGGAACGGTAGGTTGGTCACAGCGCCAGATGAGAGCACAGAGTTTCACTCTGTGTGGATGACCTGCTCCTCTACATCCCAAACCCCCTAGTCAGCATAAGTTAAATAATGGAACTCCTAAGGGAGCTCGGTGCCTTCTCGGGATACAAACTTAACCTGAGCAAGAGCAAAATCTTCCCGGTCAACCCTCAGAGGAGAGGAGCAGAGTTGGGAACGCTGCTGTTCAAACAGGCTCAAACCAAGTTCCCATACCTGGGGATCCAGATAGCCCACAACTGAGCATGGCTCCATAAATGGAACCTGTCTGGACTAGTGGAGGAGGTAAAGAGAGACCTGCAGAGGTGGGACTTGCTCCTACTCTCCCTGGTGGGAAGACAATAAAAATGAAAGTGCTGCCAAGGTTCCTCTTCCTATTCCGATCCCTCCTATTCTTCCTCCCCAAAGCCTTCTGCACCAAGGTAGATAAGTTAATGATGGTGTTTGTGTGAGCTGGAAAAAAACCCCAGAATCCGCAAAAGCGTCTTACAAAGAAGTCGGAGCGTGGGGGACTGGTTCTGCTGAACCTCCGAATCCACCATGCGGGAGGGGTGACTGGAGGTACCAAAGGCAGATGGGTGCAGATGAAAGAGACCTCCTGTGTTGGAACATCCCTCCAAACATTGGCCACAGCCCGATTCCCATTCTCCCCAGCCAAGTACTCGAGGGGCCCGGTGGTGGTGGCCACACGAAGGACCTGGAACCAGCTCAGGCACCACTTCAAACTTGGTGACATGTTTGCTGCAGCCCCCATCTGCAGAAACCATAGATTCATCCCGGAAAAAGTAGGCGTCACCGACAAAACGTGGAGTCAGGGTGAAGGGCCCCTGACAGTAAAGGACCTGTACATAGACAGGTAGAATAACAACCCTGGGGGAACTAACAGAGAAGCTCCAGCTCCCGAAAGGGAACGAGCTCCAGTACTTACAGCCGTGAGACTTCCTCTGAAAGGAGACCGATACGTTCCCCCAATTACCCAGACACACACTACTGGATTGACTGTTAGCAGCGTATGAGTTCGGAGACGGTAAATGCACCAACTTGTAGTGGGGAATGTTAGAAGAGGTAAGGGCCCCGCTGGACAAGACATGAGGAATTGGGCATGGAGATAGGAGAAGGATTCTTGATTGAAGTACTGCCTCCACCTCCTCATGCGCAGGGCTAAGCCTATGCAGCTAAAGGTGGTGCACAGGGCGCACTTGACCAGAACATCGATGAGCAGGTTCTTCCTGGAGGTGGAGGATAAATGCAAACGGTGCCAGGGAGGTACGACCAACCACAACCACATGTTGTTGTCCTGCCTCAAGCGTCGGGTCCTGGAACACCTTTTTCAAGACCATGTCCAGGTGTGTAGGGGTGAGGGTGGCCCCACGCCCCTTGGTGGCAGTCTTCGGGGGTGTCGGAGCAGCCAGAGCTCTTCATGGGGAGAGGTGCAGATGCCCTGGCCTTCACCACCCTGCTTGGAGGCAATTCACCAGCGTCTTCGAGGACCTGTTTCTGACCAGCAACTAGTGAGTGGGGGAGCAAGGGGTGTGAACTAGGGGAGGGAAAAGGAGGAGAAGGGAAAGAGTGGGGTAGAGGGGATGGAGGCAGCACCTAAAACATAGGGAAATATGCACTACAATGGGGGTGCGGGGGCCCACGAGCTGCAGGACACGGCCCAAAAGAAAGTCAATTTCTCCAGACGAAGCCTCACCACCCCAGTGTACTGCCCACTGGGACAATCCGCCTCCCACAGGTGACACCGGAGAGTGGTGCTTTTTCTTTTGTTTCTTGATAAAGTTACCATAAAGCTACCGAGCCGGACACAATCCACTAATATAGACCACACAGGCAACATGTATAGCACAAGTGTATAGTTTAAGCACATAGTCTAGAACGAGTTAAAAGATATAAAATACCTTGGGTTGGATTCTCAATTTCAGTAGGTAAATGCCAGCACCAGCGGAGCATGTGTGGTCTTTTACGACTTAAAGATTAGCGCGCAACCCTCACCGATTCCGGCACCGGTGAAGGGCTAGCACCGGCGCCGACTGAAACTCCCGTCTCCCAGAGGATGGCCGGGTCCCGGCCCATTCACGTGCACGGCTGACGACCTGCAGTGGTCGCGCCGTACAACATGGCGCCGACCGTGTGCAGACCCAACCCTCCATCCGCGATTCCACAGCCCACCCCCTGGCCACCTCCTACTAGTCCCCCCCCCCCCCAGCCCTCGCAGAAGCCACCCCGGCCAGCGGCACGGATCCCGGCCGAGTGTGGTGCCACTGGACACAGTCCGCAGCCTTCACGGCCGGTTCACGAACGCTGGGACCACACATGTCCTGTGCCATCGAGAACTTGGCCCATCGGGGGCAGGGCATCGCGGGTGGGCCGGCCGATGAGGTGCCAACGGGATTGCTGATTCCAGGTCCTTCGTGTTGCCACCACCGGGGCGGAGCATGGCGGACCGGCATCGTCCTAGATTTTGGCGTCAGAGCCCATTCTCCACCGAACACAAAGAATCCCACCCATTATCTCTGTTACCTTGGCTATTTCAGTGTTATGCTTTTGCTATTATTATTACTTCTGTCTTGTTGCTTTTTTTCTCTTTTTTCTTGGCAGATATAATTGGATAGCCGGAATATGGGTGTGCTAAGTGTGCCTGTCATAAAATGAGAAACTTCCAATAAAAATATTTTTAAAAAGAGACCAGACTGTGATCACGGGGAGCATGGCTGTAAAAATATGATAAAGTGGTAAAAGGTCTAAGTCAATAAAATATGATTACTGCTCCCCCCACTGATATCACAGGTAATTACAAAGATAACAGCAATGAGCATAGTTAACGTTGAAGAGTCCATTGGGAGTGTTTACAGGTGACAGAAAATTCTATTTTTAATTATTTATAAATAGAAACAATTAATCTTTTTAGCTCACAAACAAAGCAAAAGAAGTCTCACTCATGGAGCTGCTTATCTCTCCCTGACTCGGAGCAATTCTGTCCTGACCATTACCATTTCTGTCCCACTCTTTTGTGAGGGGCAATGAAAGGAGTCCACACTGAGTTGAAGAGAAAAACAAAACTTATTTTATTAAAGACGTTGTCTATTATCTGCAGTTCCAGTAGTCCCCTACTGGGCCTTCTCACATCGATGCCTGACAGGCCGGCCCTATTGTATACAAAGGCACATTAACTTAGTTAAGAGTCCCCCGTCCCCTTCCCAGGGGAGCTTGTATTCTGCAATATCCCCGGGCTAGTGAATCATCCCTACCCTCTAAGACCATTGCGGATTATAACACAATCAGGTGGTGATTTAACCTGAGAGTCACCACACCTCAGCATTCATGAATAACCTCAGCCGGTATGGGAATTGAACCTGCGCTGTTGACATTGTTCCGCCTGAATGAAGAAGCAGCCATCCACCCAACTGAGCTTTCAAAAGGCATTCAATACAGTGCCACACAACAGATTTGTCGCAAAAGGAATAGCTCATGGAATAAAAGAGAAAGTAGCAATGTGGATAAAACATTGGCTGACGAAGGAGAAAGAGAGTAATGGCCAATGGATATTTTTCAGGCTGGAGGAAGTTTGTGCTGGAGTTCCCCAGTATATATCAGTATCGGGACTGTATATTCCTGATCCAGATCTCGGTGTACATGGGACAATTTCAAACTTTACAGATAACATGAAACTTGGAAGTATTGTAAACTGTGAGGAGAATAGTGTAGAACGTCAAGTTGAAGGAGGGGGCAGGCAAGAGGCAGATCAGGTTCAATATGGAGAAGTGTGACGTAATGCATTTTGTAGGAAGAACATGGAGAGACAATATAAAATAAAGGATAAACTTCTTAAGGGGGTGCAGGAGTAGAGGGATCTAAGTGTACATCTGCACAGATCATTGAAGGTGGCAGGACAGGTGGGGAGAGCAGTTAATAAAGTATACAGTATCCTGGCCTTTATTAACAGGGGATGAGCAAGGGATTTATGCTGAGCATATTGTTACGACACGCTGGGTGAGTGCGCAGTCAGTTCCAGCCCCACAGACCCTGGAGTCCCAACATAAGTGAATTAACCAACAATTCATGCTTTCCTGTGACCATTGGTTGCTCCAATGAGACACCAGATTTATAAGTAAAAGATTAACAAACAGTTACTTTATAACAAGAGCAAAAGATGAACATATAAAGGAAATAATAGGAACTATGGTCTACTAGTTTACCTTTTCCCAAAACCCCAGACCACCCTCCATCCAGACGCACACAAAACAGACACTGGTGACGAAATAGGAAAAAGGGTTAGAATAAGGGAAAAGGTTTGATATGAATCTTTGCTGCTGAAGTTGTGGCCTCTGTAGGCATTGGTGTTCTCTGAATGGGACCCTCTGTGCAATTGGTAGATCAATTGGTAGTTCACCTGAGGAAGGAACTGCGCTCCGAAAGCTCGTGTTTGAATCAAACCTGTTGGACTTTAACCTGATGTTGTAAGACTTCTTACAATTGGTAGATACAAGAGATTCAGGTGGGTACAATTCTGACCTTCGACCACCAGATGGAGCTTTACAGAGGAGATTCAGGTCAGTGCTATTCTGACCTCTGACCACCAGGTGGAGCCTTGTGTCCTTGAGATATTACTGGAACTCTGCAGTGTTTTCCATTTGCCTGATCTGTGTGCAGAAACTCTGGCTGTTTTACAAAGAAGGTTCTCAGTTTGGATTCTTCCCAGCTATTCCATTATTAACTTTCCAAATATTGACTGGAAACACTATAGCTCGAGTACTTTAGATGGATCCGTTTTTGTCCAATGTGTGCAGGAGGGTTTCCTGATGCAGTATGTAGATAGGCCAACAAGAGGCGAGGCCATATTGGATTTGGTACTGGGTAATGAACCAGGACAGGTGTTAGATTTGGAGGTAGGTGAGCATTTTGGTGATAGTGACCACAATTTGATTACGTTTACTTTAGCGATGGAAAGGGATAGGTATAAACCGCAGGGCAAGAGTTATTGCTGGGGGGGAGTCTGCACGTCCTCCCCGTGTGTGCGTGGGTTTCCTCCGGATGCTCCGGTTTCCTCCCACAGTCCAAAGATGTGCGGGTTAGGTGGATTGGCCATGCTAAATTGCCCGTAGTGTAAGGTTAATGGGGGGATTGTTGGGTTACGGGTATAGGGTGGATACGTGGGTTTGAGTAGGGTGATCATTGCTCGGCACAACATCGAGGGCCGAAGGGCCTGTTCTGTGCTGTACTGTTCTAAATAAAGGCAATTATGTTGTGATGAGGCAAGACTTAGGATGCATCGCCTGGAGAGGAAAACTGCAGGGGATGGACACAATGGAAATGTGGAGCATGTTCAAGGAACAGCTACTGCGTGTCCTTGATAAGTATGTACCTGTTAGGCAGGGAGGAAGTGGTCGAGTGAGGGAACCATGGGTTACTAAAGCAGTTGAATCACTTGTCAAGAGGAAGAAGGAGGCTTATGTGAAGATGAGATGTGATGGATCAGTTGGGTCGCTTGAGAGTTACAAGTTAGCTAGGAAGGCTCTAAAGAGAGAGCTAAGAAGAGCCAAGCGAGGGCATGAGAAGTCTTTGGCAGGTAGGATCAAGGATAACCCTAAAGCTTTCTATAGGTATGTCAGGAATAAAAGAATGACTAAGGTAAGAGTAGGGCCAGTCAAGGACAGTAGTGGGAAGTTGTGCGTAGAGTCCGAGGAGATAGGAGAGGTGCTAAATGAGTATTTTTGTCAGTATTCACACAGGAAAAAGACAAAGTTGTCGAGGAGAATACTGAGATACAGGCTTCTAGACTAGAAGGGCTTGAGGTTCATAAGGAGGAGGTGTTAGCGACTCTGGAAAGTGTGAAAATAGATAAGTCCCCTGGACCGGATGGGATTTATCCTAGGATTCTCCGGGAAGCTAGGGAGGAGATTGCTGAGCCTTTGGCTTTGATCTTTAGGTCATCTTTGTCTACAGGAATAGTGCCAGAGGACTGGAGGATAGCAAATGTTGTCCCCTTGTACAAGAAGGGGAGTAGAGATAACCCCGGTAACTATAGGCCAGTGAGCCTTACTTCTGTTGTGGGAAAAGTCTTGGAAAGGTTTATAAGAGATAGGATGTATAATCATCTGGAAAGGAATAATTTGATTAGAGATAGTCAACATGGTTTTGTGAAGGGTAGGTCGTGCCTCACAAACCTCATTGAGTTCTTCGAGAAAGTGACCAAACAGGTGGATGAGGGTAAAGCAGTTGATGTGGTGTATATGTATTTCAGTAAAGCGTTTGATAAGGTTTCCCACGGTAGGCTATTGCAGAAAATACAGAGGCATGGGATTCAGGGTGATTTAGCAGTTTGGATCAGAAATTGGCAAGCTGATAGAAGACAAAGAGTGGTGGTTGATGGGAAATGCTCTGACTGGTGTCCAGTTACTAGTGGTGTGCCACAAGGATCTGTTTTGGGGCCGTTGCTGTTTGTCATTTTTATAAATGACCTGGAGGAGAGCGTAGAAGGATGGGTGAGTAAATTTGCAGATGACACTAAAGTCGGTGGAGTTGAGGACAGTGCAGAAGGATGTTACAAGTTACAGAGGGACATAGATAAGCTGCAGAGCTGGGCCGACAGGTGGCAAATGGAGTTTAATGCAGAAAAGTGTGAGGTGATTCATTTTGGAAGGAATAACAGAAAGGCAGAGTACTGGGCTAATGGTAAGATTCTTGGTAGTGTGGACGAGCAGAGAGATCTCGGTGTCCATGTCCATAGATCCCTGAAAGTTGCCACCCAGGTTGAGAGGGTTGTTAAGAAGGCGTACGGTGTGTTAGCTTTTATTGGTAGAGGAATTGAGTTTCGGAGCCATGAGTTCATGTTGCAGTTGTACAAATCTCTGGTGCGGCCGCATTTGGAGTATTGTGTGCAGTTCTGGTCGCCACATTATAGGAAGGATGTGGAAGCATTGGAAAGGGTACAGAGGAGATTTACAAGAATGTTGCCTGGTATGGAGGGAAGATCATATGAGGAAAGGCGGAAGGACTTGAGGCTGTTTTCGTTAGAGAGAAGAAGGTTAAGAGGTGACTTAATTGAGGCATACAAGATGATCAGAGGATTAGATAGGGTGGACAGTGAGAGACTTTTTCCTCGGATGGTGATGTCCAGCATGAGGGGACATAGCTTTAAATTGAGGGGAGATAGATATAGGACAGATGTCAGAGGTAGGTTCTTTACTCAGAGAGTAGTAAGGGCGTGGAATGCCCTGCCTGTAACAGTAGTGGACTCGCCAACACTAAACGCATTCAAATGGTCATTGGATAGGCATATGGACGATAAGGGAATAGTGTAGAGGGACTTTAGAGGGGTTTCACAGGACGGTGCAACATCGTGGGCCGAAGGGCCTGTACTGCGCTGTAATGTTCTATGTTCTATTCAGGCAGGATAAAAGAATCACAGACCTGGTGAAAAACTATTGCTGCCCTGCCCAGACAACCCTTTCAGAAGTTCTGACTGCTGCCTGTCTTTTAAACATTCACCTGAGGAAGGAGCAGCGCTCCGAAAGCTCATGTTTGAAACAAACCTGTTGGACTTTAACCTGGTGTTGTAAGACTTCTTACTGTGCTCACACCAGTCCAACGCCGGCATCTCCACATCATGTATTTTAAACAGGAATGCCTTCACAGGTCTGACTAGCAGCCTTTTAACTCACCAGGTAGAGAGAGAGAGTGTCTTCCAGGTGAATCTTGGCCTGTGTCTTCTCACAGAACTCAGGACAAATTGGAGCTCTTCACCTGATCAGCCTTTCTTCTGGAAGATTCAGAATGGCTTCACCAATCACAAGCAAAAACCATGGGTGGCTTTGAATTCCAGACTCGCTGATTGGCTGATTGCCAAGTCTAGAAAACTGACATCATGGGCTCTAAAGGAGAAACCCTAAAGGAGAAGTTATGGCTGGTCCATCAGATATGGGATCTTTGGGTTTGTCCAAAGTCTGTAGTTTAAGTAAAAGTCTCAGTGTGGCAGCACCCAGCAAGAACTATAGACTAAAGGCAGCCAGCAAGGCAGGGATTAAGAAGGAAAAAAGAAATTAAGAAGGACACACAGAATAAATAAAAAGTTTACAACAGTACCCTAACAATATACAAGAGACTAGTTCGACCCCAGATGGACTATTGTGTACAGTTCAGGGCACCACATAGAACATGAACATAGAACAGTACAGCACAGAACAGGCCCTTCGGCCCTCAATGTCACATCATAAGAAGGATGTGAATGCATTAGAAAGAGTGCAGAAGAGGTTTACAAGAATGGTTCCAAGGGATGGCATGGTGACACAGTGGTTAGCACTGCTGCCTCACAGCACCAGGACCCGGGTTGAATTCCAGCTTTAGATGACTGCCTGCGTGGAGTCTGCACATTCTCCCCGTGTGTGCGTGGGTTTCCTCCAGGTACATGGTTTCCTCCCACAGTCCAAAGATGTGCAGGTTAGGTAGATTGGCTATGATAAATTGCCGCTTAGTGTCCAGGGATGTACACGTTAGGTTCTGGGGATGGGCAGGGGAGTGGGCCTAGGTAGGGTGCTCTTTCAAGGGGGCGGTGCAGACTCGATGGGCTGAATGGCCTCCTTTTGCACTGTAGGAATTCTATGGTTCTATGGAATGAATGAAAATCTTCAGTTGCGAGTGCAGATTGGAGAAGCTGGGACTGTTCCCCATGGAGAGAACAAGGCTAAGAAGATTACGAAAAATTACGAGGGGGTTGGACTGAGTAGATAATCATAATAATTTTTAATAATCTTTATTGTTACAAGTAGGCTTACATTAACAATGCAATGAAGTTACTGTAAAAAGTAATGGTTCAAGTATAGATTTAGATGTAGAATGATTCAAATTCAGATTTATAATGATTCAGATTAAGAACCATTCTGTTTCAGATGAAGATTTATTATGATTCAGAATGATTCCAATTCAGGTTTTTAATGATTCAGGTTCAAGACAGGTCAGTTGAAGTTTCTATTCAAATATTGAATATTTCAGATTCCAACCGATTCTGATTCAGATTGATTCTGATTTAGATTCAGAATTATTCAGTATAGAAGGATTTAGATTGTGGTACAGCATGATTCTGATTCTAATTCAGAATGATTCCAATTCAGAATGATTCTGACACTGTTTCAGTGTGAATCAAATTCAGATTCAGAATAATTCAGAATGAGACTGATTCACATTTGGAATGATTCTGATTCCAATTCAGAATGATTCCAATTTGGATTCAAAATAATTCTGTTTCAGAACAACTCTGATGCAAAATGATTCTGATTTACATTCAGAATGTTGCAAGCAGTGAGTAATACTTATCCTGATTCAGAATGATCCCAATTCAGAATTATTCAACTTCTGATACAGAATAATAATGATTCAGATTCATGATGATTCTGATTCTGAAGAATTCCATTTCTGATTCAGAATGATTCCAGTTTGGACTCAGGGTGATTCAAAATCAGATTAAGAATGATTCCAATTTGAATTCAGAATTGCTCAGATTCTGAATGATTCCAATTCAGAATTAATAAAATCCAAATTGAAAATAATTATGATTCAGAATTATTCAGATTTGGATGCAGGATTCAAGCACAGATTGTTTGAGAGGCATATTCAGAATGATCAAGATTCAGAATGATTCAGATGTTGAATGATTCAGATTCAGAATGATTTTGATTCAGAATGATTGTCAATTTTGATTCAAATTCAGATTGACTCTGATTCTGATACAGAATGATAAAGAATCAAAATTATTTGGATTCTGACTCAGAATGATGGCAATTACAATTCTGAATTATTCCAATTTGGATTCAGAACCTTTCAAATTCAGAATGAATCAGAATGATTCTAGTTCATAAATCAGATTCAGAATGATTCAGATTGAGATTGATTCCAATTTGAATTCAGAATGATTCAGATCCAATTTTGATTTGGAAGGATTCAAATTCAGATTCAAAATGATTCTGATTCAGAATAATTTAAATTCAGAATAACTCAGATTATGAATCATAGAATCAAAGAATTTACAGAAGGAGAAGGAAGCCATTAGGCACATTGGGTCTGCACCGGCTCTTGGAAAGAGCACCCCACTTAAGCCCTCACCTCCACCCTATCCCTGTAAACCAGTAACCCCACCTAAGGGCAATTTAGCATGGCCAATCCACCTAACCTGCACATCTTTGGACTGTGGGAGGAAACAGGAGCACCTGGAGGAAACCCACGCTGACACAGGGAGAACGTGCAGACTCTGCACAGACAGTGATCCAAGCTGCGAATCGATCCTGGGCACAGCTGTGAAGTTGTGAAGCAAATGTGCTAACCACAATGCTACTGTGCTGCCCAATTATTCATATTCTGAATGATTCCTATTCCAAATATTAAAATTTCAGATTCAGAATGGGTCTGATTCAGAATTATTCAAATTTAGAATGATCGCTATGCAGATTCAGAATTATTCAAATTCAGATGATTCAAGTTCATATTTAGAATGATTCACATTCCGCATGATTATGATTCAGATTTAGAATGATTCAAATTCAGATTCATAATAATTCATCTTATAAATCATTGAAATCCAGATTAAGAATGATTATGATTCAGATTCTGAATTATTCTGATTCAGGATGATTCTAATTTGGAATGCTTCCCATTCAGAATGTTTCCAAATTCAGGTTCAGAATTATTCAGATTCAGAGTCAAAATGATACATATGCAGAACAATTACAAATGAAATTCAGGCTGATTTAAATTCAGATTCAGAATGATTCTCAATGCCTCATCTTCCAATTAGACATGGTACAGCCTTCTGGGCTCAACACTGAATTAAACAACTTTAGACTCCCCCTCTCCCCCCCCCCCCCCCCCCCCCCCCCCCAACTTTCCCAACTTTGTAGTTTGCTGTTTTTCAATTCTCTTGGCCTGGCCCAACATAACCTAACTCCTCCCTTGTTTAGTTTTACTCCCATTAACACATTCTGCTATTTTACCTTTTGCCACTATTAGCACCCTTCATCCTTAATGATAGTGTTAACACCCTCCTTTGCCTTATGTTCATGCCCCCTTTGTCAATCTCTCCTTTGTCCTGACCTATCTCTGTTCTATTCTCCCCCACTCCTCCGACCACCTCTCCTACTACATAATACATTACCTTTGTAAAGGTCCTTCTTGTTCGTTCCTGTTTGCTCCCTGTTTATTCCCTTCCCCTTTCTTTTATTTTTGCTGTTACATATTTGATCCATGGATGTTTAATGCACCTGTGCCTTTAATGGACCTGTGCCTTTAATTCAAACAGAAGTTTCCAACAAGGCTGTGCTGTTTTAGACTGGTGATTGCTGACTGGCTGACATCAGTGATGACTCATTTGATTGATTTGGCTGGTGGCCAATGAATTGGGCCAAAAGATCTGCCCGGTGATAGGATCTGATCCTACTGGAATGTTTCAGAGCTCCAAGGGTTGAGTTTTAGTTTCAGTTTAACTTGGCTGTTCTGAGGAAGGACTGTTGACCTCTTCCCTCACCATTTTCATAGAATCAAATCATAGAATCCCTTACAGTGCAGAAGGGAGCCATTCGGCCCATCGACTCTGCACTGACCCTCTGTGAGAGCAGTCGATCTAGGCCCATCCCCCACCCTATCCTCATAACCCCACTTAACCTGTAGATCCCTGAACACTAAGGGACAATTTAGCATGGCCAATCCACCTAACCTGAACACCTTTGGACTGTGGGAGGAAACCAGAGCACCCGGAAGAAACCCACGCAGTCACGGGGAGAAAGTGCACCCAACAGACAGTAACCCAAAGTCGGAATAGAACCCGGGTCTCTGGCACTGTGAGGAAGTAGTGCTAACCATTGTGCCACCGTGTCACCCCAGAAAAGCTGTGTTTCTGAACTGACAGGAATCCTGGATGAATCTATGTATAGGAGAACCATTGCAAGCTGTGCCAGCAGAGTTTTGAACCAACCAGCTCTCTCTCCAGAAAACGCAGAGGCTTGGAAATAAATCACAAACTGAAAACAGAGTTTGCTGTGAAGCCAAGGGAGCCTCTCCAGGAAAAAGCTACAAGCTGCAAACCAAGGACTTTCATCATCCAGTGTGCTGTGACGAAAGCATGCCATTGGAAACTCTTGGGCTGGATTCTCCGCAGCCCCGCGCCGAAATCGCCTTTGGAGAAATCGCTTGCGCGCCATTTATGCAGTTCGTTGGGGGGCCATTGCCAGAGGCCCTCCCAGCGATGCCCCAGTTCCGACAGGCTAAATACCCAACGGCGTGGTTCTAACCACGTCTGGCCAGTCGGACTCAGTCCACGGCAGCCCTGGTAGGGGGTGGGGGATAAGGTACTGTGGGGGGGGGGGGCCTTATGGGCGGTAGGAGCAGCGATTGGGCGTGTAAGATGTAGCGGCGCAGGGTCAATCGCTGGAACCTCCTTTCCTCGCCCACCGGCTGAGTCCCCATAGCCGCTTGAGGCCGCCGCCGTGCGGACTCGCAAACAGAAGTGCAGTGGCCCACATCCACAGCTGAAGCTGCGAGAAGCACTCTGGGGCCCTGCCAGCCTCCTGCAGGTAGGTGAATAGCTGCTAATATTTTTAAGTAATCTCCAGAGTAAAACTCCAGCGTTTTTACGCTGGCGTGGGGCATGGCCCCATTTTTGGAGAATCCATCCCCTTATCTTTTGACCTTCATCCTTATTATTTTCCTTCCCCCCTCCCATCTGTTTTAGTCTATCTCGCGTGTGTAGGGGGTAGAGGATGGGACAGCAAAAGAAGGTAGTCGGTTAGCTTGCTTGATATCCAGTTGTAATTACTGCATATTTCATCATCATTCTTGCTATAAATAAACAGCAATTGTGTTTCAACTTACAAACTTGGTGACTGTAATTATTGGTCAGCTAAGGGCCAAAGAGTTTGGGAATTTTTACAAGAATTATTGGTTAATTCACTTGTGTTCTCTTGTCCGGTACAAATGGGGCTGGAATTGACCGTGCACTAGCCCAGGGTGTCATAACAATTTCTACATTTCTTCTTTCCTCCAGTTCTGCAGAAGGGTCATTTGGACTCAAAACATTAACTGTTGCTCTCCACAGATACCGCCAGACATGTTGGGTTTATTCAGCATTGTCTGCTTTTATTTCAAATTTCAGTATCTCATTTTGATTTTATTTGATTAAGATTGATTTTGATTCCTATTCAGAATGATTCAACTTCAGAATGATTCTGATTCAGATTGATGCAGATACAGAATGATTCAAATTGAGAATGATTCCAATTTAGAATCAGAATAATTCAGATTAAGAATGATTTCAATGTGAATTCAGAATTATTCAGGTTCAGAATGGTTCAAAATTGGATTCAGAATTATTCAGATTCAATATGATTCTAATCTGGATTCCAAATGATTCAGACTAATGCAAATTCAGAATGGTTCCAAATTGAATTCAGAATTATTCATAATGATTCCAATTCAGAATTATTTAAATTCAGATTCAGAATCAGCATGAATCAAATTCAGATTCAGAATGATTCATATTGAGAATGATCCAAATTCAGAGTGATTCTGATGCAGATTGATTAAAATTCAGAATCAGAATGATTTTGCTTCAGAATGGTTCAGATTCAGAACGATTTGAATTCAGATTCAGAATGATTCTGATTGATTCAATTTCAGATACAATACATCTGCAATGACAGTGGATCATTGTCCATTTACTAATCAAAATGCACGAGCCACCTCTTGATTCGCAATTAGAGATGATTGTGTGTATTGTACAGTTGCCAATGTCCCTCAGTGTGCCTGTTAAAACGAAGAACAAAGAACAATACAGCACAGGTACAGGCCCTTCGGCCCTCCAAGCCCGTACCAATTATGATACCAACCTTTGCCAAAACCCTCAGCATTTCCTTGTGCCTTATACCCATCCTATCCATGTGTTTGTCAAGATGCCTTTTGAACGCCGTAATTTATCTGAATCACGCTGTTATAGCGTGTTGAGTGATTTCTGTATATTTGTGCATTGAATAGGTGCCCAGGTCCCTCTGATTGTATTATTCTGTGTGTTGTATATATATATATGTATGTATATCTCCTGTGAGTGTCCTTCTTGGTGTGCGAGTCCGTGTGTTTTCATATTTCTTGCATTGTCTGCAAATAGGAATTGATCACGCCGAGTATTACCAACAAATCACCATATTTTTTTGTTTAACAAGACTTTTAAAAATATCAATCGGATCCAACACTGTTTATCTTTGGACTATGACATTCCATTGACAATGTCAGGTCGGCAAGCTTTCACTTTCAGTGGAGCCGAGTGGCCAGAAAGGGGCAGTGTTTCCCCAAAGAGCGGTGTGTTTAATCTGAGATGGAGAGAGAGGGAGGGAGCAATGGCTTGTTGAGTAACCCCGAAGCTGCCTTTGTGTGAAGGGAGGGTTGCAGAGTGTGGAGGTGGTCGGAGCCTCCTAATCGCGATTGATTCTCTTTCCATAAATGGGATTGTTTGCGAAAGTTGTCTGGAAGCCTCGGGGCATTTTACCAAACCGCATTTCAGCGAGGGGAGGGGAGATAAGTAGTCTCATCGTTAAAGGGGAGCGAGGGGGAGAGTCGGCGCACAACTGGAGCTGGGAGGCGAGGAGCTGAATCTGCGAGTGAATCAGCAAAGGGGAGAGAGGAGAGGATTCAACTCCCTGGAGTCACATACTCCTGGAAAACACGGCAGGAAGTTTAATTAAGTCCCGGAGCAGGAGGTCAGTCCAACTCACTGATTTGAGAGAGTATTTTCACAGGGCAGCTTCTTTCTCACTGTGCTGCTATCGATGAGAGAGCAGCTCCATCTCCAACTCAGCGGGACAATCCTCCCCCTTTCTCCCCCCTCCCGGGAATCCTGCAGCTGCTGTTCCTTCTTGTCTGAATCCCCCCCCCCCCCCCCCCCAACCTCGTTAAATGAGAATGTATACCATCCCCAAGCCTTGATTTAGTGGAGGACTTCCCTTGTGCTGTGATGAGATTTGAGACAGTCTCACAATTCACCCTCAGCTCCGGGGAGTCGAGGCTGCTTTTGCTGGCTGCAACTTCCCACCCCAAACCCAGTCGGTTTTCAGGGTTGTATTCTTTGTTGGGGGGGGGGGGGGGGGGTGGCTTGGAACTGGAGTCTCAGCGTCCAGCGGGTTTGAGGGAGGGTTTTTGTTTTTAATCAGGTTACATTTATTTATTTCTGACACATTCGAGACGGTGACAGGCTGTGTTGGTGAATGCTGTGACATCCCTGGTGGTTTCCATCTGTCTGAATGTCGCTGACGGATTTTTTTTTTCTTTTAAAAGCTCGCTGGAAGTTTGGGCTGCATGTTTTGAGAGAGGTTTGGGTGAAGGGCCTATTTGAACCAGTTGTGATCGCCGCTTCCTCGCGTGTTAACCTGCCACACAGCATCTGGCGGTGTGTACATTCTGCCCAGGCCTCAGTGACCTAGCCCTTCAATATTTCCACTTAGCAGGCCAGTCAATTAATTCCCGCCATTCATAACATTCTATAACGAAAGATTGCCTAAGCATTAGGTAACGCCTGTTGACCATTCAGCCCCTCACATTGCTCAGCCCTTTGATAAGATCATGGTAAATCTGATTGTGGCCTCAGCTCCACTTTCCTATCTGTTGCCTGGACTATGAAAAAAATCTGTTTAATTGAGCCATAGATAAATTCAATGACACCCCCCCCCCCCCCCCCCCCCCAGCCATTGGTATCTGCATTCTGGCACAGGTTTTGCAGATTCTGGGCTGGATTCTCCAGTTCCCCAGCAGTGAGTCTCTCTATTCCCGGCACTTGTCAATGGAATTTCCCATTGAAGCCACCCCACGACGCCACGAAACCCACAGACTGAGGTTCACTGCCGGTGGGAATGGCGAATCCCGACGGCCGGAGAATTTTGACCGTTCCACCGCAGTAACGTGATCACAGAATAGGATGCCAAACCAAAATCTCCCCCTACCCCAATCCCACTGAAGCAGACGCTAAAGAACCCAGGGCATTTTTCAAAGGAGAGGCTTGTTATCCTGGATAGTATTTATACCTCAAATCAACACCACTTAAAATAAAACAGATTGTATGGTTGTCACGTTGCTGCTTGTAGAAATGCTCGAGTTGTTGTAAAGCATTTTGGGACATCAGGAGGTGCAAGCTGCTCTAATGACAAATAAAGATCAACACAGATAAATGTCAGGTAGGACATTTTAGTATGAAGATGAGGGAAGTCACTTAATTCTCGGAAGAGGCAATGAGCTGAATGACGGGATCACAGTGGACAAATGTGCCACAGGTTAGCAAGGCCATCAAATGAGAGAAAACTAAGCTCTAGGCTTTACTTCTAAAGAGAGAGAATTGAAAAGTAATGAGGTTGAGCTAAAATTGTATTGAACTTTGGTTAGACCACGTTTTGCATGCAGTTTTGTTCATCATCTCATAAAATGGCTGCAAATACACTGGAGAGGGGGCAGAGAAGATTTATAAGAATAATATCAGAAATGCTTGGGTATACATAACAGGAAAGTATTGACAGGCTGGGTATCTTTAACAAAATGTAGCCCGAAGGAAGTCTTTAATATCATGTAAGTTTTTAAAAATATACTTTAAAATTTTTCCGTTTGTTACAACAGAAGAAACCCTCAAAACGGGTACAGTACAGCGTGACTATTTATCCATATATTGGACCAGAACATGTGTGGTGGTTGGCCGGGCCTCCCTGGCATCGTTCACGTTTGTCTTCCACCTCCGGGAAGAACCCACTCATTCTTGTCCTGGTTAGGTGCTCCCTGTGCACCACCTTTAATTACATTAGGCTCAGCCCTGCACATGTGAAAGTAAAGTTTACCCTTCATTCCAAAGTCATCCTCCTATCTCCCTGCCTAGTTCTTAAACCCATATGTCCCTATATATCCGCATAGTTCACGTCTTCTAGCTCGCCCGCAGTCAGTAGTCTGTCTAGGAGAGAGTATCCTGGTAATTTCTGGTGTCCTGCAGAAATGTCATCATCTCCTTGCAGAGGAAGTTTTTGATTTGACTGTACCTTGGTTCATTTCCTTTCAAGAGTTGGAACTTGTCCACAAATTCCCCTAGGATGGTTACTCTGCCTTCTATGTACATGTCTCCTACTGCCAGAGTCCCATTGTCCTGTCACCACCTTTTGAAGGAGGCATCCATTGTCCCGGGGGGTGAACTTGTGGATGTTGCAAATGGGGGGCATAGTGAACATCTCGGTTAGACCAAAGGGGTGTCGCAGTTGATCCCACGTTCTTAGTGTGGCTATTACCACTGGGCATTTTGAGTATCAAGCTTTGGGGGAGGTGGAGTGGGCAGGGAGGAGACAGAGTACGGTAGTGGCCAGAGATCGGAGGGATGTCCCAGTGCTCCCAGTTCCTCCTTCTTTGTAGGGCCTTCCTTTTAATTCTGGCCTCTTCTATTTCTATATGCCCCCCGGGATACATAGAACATAGAGCATACAGTGCAGAAGGAGGCCATTCGGCCCATCGAGTCTGCACCGACCCACTTAAGCCCTCACTTCCATCCTATCCACGTAACCCAATAACCCCTCCTAATCTTTGTTTTGGTCACTGAGGGCCATTTATCATGGCCAATCCACCTAACCTGCATGTCTTTGGATTGTGGTTGGAAACCGGAGCACCCGGAGGAAACCCTCGCAGACACGGAGAGAACGTGCAGACTCCACACAGACAGTGACCCAGCAGGGAATCGAACCTGGGACCCTGGCGCTGTGAAGCCACTGTGCTATCCACTTGTGCTACCATGCTGCCCTAATCTGAACAGGAAGAGGAACCTGGGCAGCACGTTCATCTTGATCATCAGATGACTTTGCTGTCCCCTCCTGTGGGTTCACAGGGACATTTTCGCTTTTGCTCAGATTACGTTTGTAACCTGAGAAGGCACCAAACTCCCTTAGGAGCTCCATTATTCGTTCCATACTAGATTATAGGATATTCACACTTTAATAATCTTTTTTTTATAATCTTTATTATCACAAGTAGGCTTACATTAACACTGCAATGAAGTTACTGTGAAATCCCCTTGTCGCCACATTCCGGCGCCTGTTCGGGTACACAGAGGGATGATTCGGAGCACCCGGAGGAAACCCACGCACGGTAACCCAAGCTGGGAATCGAACCTGGGACGCTGGCACTGTGGAGCAATAGTGCTAACCGTGCTGCAGGAAACATCCCCCTCCTAAGAAACAACAGGATCTGTAAGGAGTACATAGACTGGCCAACTTCAATATTGAACCAAATGAAGGAAGGATCCTCTCTGACCCATTCCCTTATGAATCTAAGATGAGAAGTTATGTGATTAATTTTAATGTTCAGCGCCCCTAACCCCCCCCCCCCCCCCGCCCCCTTGAACTGGACAGCCGCGATTTGGTTAGGTTTAAGCGAGGTTCCTTTTTGTTCCATATGAAAGAACTGGGCATCCATTAATTTCCTTTTCGGGCCTTAGCAGCATCTGTAAAGAATGTAATAACCTAGGCTGCACGTTCATCTTAATCAGTGCTATCCTACCCAGCCACAATATCAGTAAGGGGGACCAACAAAGTAGGCCTTGTGCTCATATAGACAGATTTTTAATTGGTAATGGGTTGAAGGGTTATGGAGAACAGGGAGAAAAGTGGAGCTGAAGCCGAGATGTGGTCAGCCATCATCGTATTGAATGGAGGAGCAGGCTCAAGGGGCTGAATTGTCTACTGCTCACTGCGATGCAGTATGGCCGGTAAATGATGGAGACCCCATTCCCGGGATCTACCTGGCTCGCTACACCCAGTGAGACCTAACTCAAACCTCGCAAGACACCATAATGTGAAGCTCATCCATTGTGGGCAGGATCAGTTTTTCGAAAATCTGCATATTACAGCAAGACAGCTAGTCTCACTCTAATATACAGTTCCCTGGAGGTAACCAAGACATTGGGATCTATCCCCCTTTGCCTTGGAGATCTCGGGCGAGTCTCATTCAGTGCTGGTCTCCACAAATGGGGATTAGATATAATAGCACTTGTGGAGGTCTCCGAGGGGATCAGAGCCCCAGGTGTTTACCCTCTGGGGAGGGTGGCACACTGGCACTGCTCATGCCACTTGGGAATGTTATGGGCCAGGGCTTAGAGAACCCCAAAGTTTAGTATGGAGTTCACCTGACCCACAACTTTTAATAGATTGTGGTATGGGGAGCACACGGCCCACTTTACAGGTGTGGTACAGCAGAAATGGAAAAGTATTTTTTAAAAGCAAAACAATGATTATTCCATGAACTCAAGTTAATCTTTTTTTAAAATACAGTGAACATCTTAGCAACCATCAATTCAAATACAACCCCCAAAGAGTACGATACTAAGTAATCCTTAATAACTTCCCAAACAAGATCCAGAAGACAGAAGAAACACCTTTCAACAGAAGCACATTAGGTTTACATTCACTACTGAGAACATTTACAAAATCCTGCAGCCTGCTCAAAAACGAAAGTAAAAAGCTGACAGACAGCCCAGCTCCACCCACTCTCTGACATCGCTGCAGTAGTAAACACCCATTTCTTAAAGGTACTCGCACTACAAATATTTATATACACACCCATTTATAAACACCCATTCTTAAAGGTACTCTCACATGACACCTCCCTCCAAGAAAAAATAAATCATCAACTTCAAGATGGTTTCATTTTTCACCTTTTCACTAGCCCTTAAGAAATGCACGCAGTAAATATATTTTTCGTTTCAAAAAACAAAACACGCAAACAGGTATAATATAGTCCATTTCTTTTTTAGTTCTTCCTCCAACTGAAATTGCTTCCGTTCATCACATTCGTGACAAAGCATCAGCTTTCACGTTTTCTCATCCCGCCACATGTACTATTTTTAAAATGAAATGGCTGTAACAATAAACTCCAGAGAAACAGCCTTGCATTGTTATTCCAGAATCGCTCCAAAAACATCAACGGATTATGATCAGTATATATAACGGTGTCAGACGGATTGCTGGTCACATTAATGTGAAAATGTTGCAAAGCCAGCACCAAACTGAAAGTCTCCTTCTTAATCGTGGAATACCTTTTCTGATGAGAATTCAATTTCTTTGAAAAATAACCAATAGGCCGCTCTAGCCCTTCGTCGTCATCCTGTAGAAGCACCGCACCTACACCCACATCACTCACATCAACCGCCACTTTGAATGGTTTCGTGTAATTTGGGATGGCTGACACAGGAGCAGTGGTTAACACAGCCTTCAGGCACTCCGCTGATCACTGGAATTTGTTACGCTTCTTGAGCAAGTCCGTCAGTGGAGAGACCACACTGCTAAAATTGGGTACAAATTTCCGGTAAAATCCACTCATACCAAGAAATCGCATTATTGCCCGTCGTGTCGAGGGTATCGGAAACTCCCCAATAACTTTTGTTTTCACATCCCCTTGGACCATTCGACCCTGTCCGATTGTATGGCCAAGGACTTGGATCTTTCCAAATTCACTTTTGGCTAAGTTTATCACCAACCCGCCTCCTGAAGTCGATTGAATAACTCCATCTTACCAGATCGTCGATGTATACCGCACAATTGGGTAATCCTTAAACAAATTTGTTAGTTAACCGTTGAAATGTGGTTGGGGCGTTTTTCATGTCAGGTGGCATAACTTTGAATTGGTATATACCATCTGGAGTCACAAAAGCTGAAATCCCCTTCGCCCTTTCGGATAAAGGTACCTGCCAGTAACCTTTAAGTAAATCCATTTTGGAAATAAAAGCTGATTGTCCCACTTTCTCAAAGCAATCCTCCAAACGTGGGATAGGATAAGAGTCCATTCTTGTAACTGCATTAACATTTCTATAGTCCACACACAACCGTAGGGTACTGTCGGGTTTTGGTACCATCACTATGGGTGAGCTCCATTGGCTGCAACCCACTTCAATTATGACATTTTCAAGCATATTCTCAATCTCTTTGTTAACCTGTGCCAATTATAAAGGGTTAAGTCTGTATGGATGTTGTTTGATTGGAACAGCACTTCCCACATCTACATCATGTATAGCCATTTTAGTACTTCCCAATTTATCTCCACAAACTTGCCCATGTGATATCAATAACTCTTTCAGGTCAGTTTGTTTTTCCTCTGGAAGGTAACTCGACAATTTATCCCAATTTTTAAGAACATCCTCTTTTTCGAATTTAATTTGAGGTGTGTCAAATTCACAGTCATCTGGATTTGGTTCCTCACATTGAGTTAGGATCATTAAAACCTCCTCCCTTTTCTCTCCTTCCCTTTCAAATTACCTTTTAAGCATATTCACATGACACACTCGGTGAGTCTTCCTTCTATCTGGTGTTTTTACCACATCATTCACCTCATTTAATTTCCTTTCAATCCGATATGGTCCACAAAACCTTGCTTTTGAAGGTTCACCTACTACTGGTAACAACACTAAAACGTTATCGGCACTGGCAAAACTACGAACTTTGGGTTTCTTGTCCACTACCCATTTCATCACATGTGCAACTTTTAAATGTTGTCTAGCCAGTTCACCTGCTCTATTTAATTGTTCCCTAAAATTTGATATGTAATCCAATAATGTCATTTCTGATTTCTCACTCACCAAATTTTCCTTAATCAATTTAAGTGGTCCTCTTACCTCATGACCAAAAATTAGTTCAAAAGGACTACATTTGGTTGAATCATTAGGTGCATCCCTAAAATAAAAAAGTACGAATGAAATTCCTTTATCCCAATCCTCTAGATAATCATGACAGTAAGCCCTCAACATTGTCTTTAAAGTCTGATACCACCTTTCTAACGCTCCCTGCGATTCTGGATGGTACGCAGTTGATTTAAATTGTTTTATTCCTAAGCTATCCATAACTTCTTTAAATAACCTTGAGGTAAACGTTGTTCCTTGATCCGATTGTATTTCTATGGGTAGTCCATATCTAGTAAAGAATTGAAGTAACTTTAATTTAAGTAATCTTTTTAGCTGTAATATTACGTACTGGAATGGCCTCTGGAAACCTAGTAGACACATCCATTATCGTCAAAATAAATTGATTCCCGCATTTTGTTTTACGAAGCGGTCCTACGCAATCAATTGGGATCCTTGTGAAAGGTTCCTCAAATGCTGGAATAGGTATTAAGGGCGCTGGTTTTATCACTGCTTGAGGTTTCCCTATCACTTTTTTTTTAATTTAGAGTACCCAATTATTTTTTTTTCCAATTAAGGGGCAATTTAGCTTGGCCAATCCACCTAAGCTGCACATCTTTGGGTTGTGGGGGCGAAACCCACGCAGGCACAGGGAGAATGTGCAAACTCCACACAGACAGTGACCCAGGGCCGGGATTCGAACCCGGGTCCTCAGCGCCGTGAGGCAGCAATGCTAACCACTGTGCCACCGTGCTGCCCACAGGTTTCCCTATCACTTGACATGTGTGATATGATTGACAAAATTTAACTACATCTTTATGTAGTCCAGGCCAATAAAAATGTATTTGTATTTTAGCTTGAGTTTTCCTTATTCCCAAATGACCTCCCACTGGTACCTCATGTGCAACTCGCAACACCTCCTTTCTATACCCTACCAGCAATACTACTTGATGACCTTCTGGCCACTTTTCATCCGCCTGCATTTGTAAAGGTTTCCATTTTCTCAAGACACCACTTTTACTGTAATAACACTCTGGTATACACTCAGATTCCTCTTCCGTATATGCTTTCTGATACATCAGTTTTATTTCTACATCTTTCTGTTGTAACTCCGCCAATTTTCCTGCACTAAAAATATCAGCCTCATCCTCCACCTGTTCTTGTTCTTTTTCAACCATCTGGTCAAAAATCGTTTCTGATAATTGCACTTCAACTTCATCTTCACTCTTTGATTTCTCCTCTTGTCTTAACCTATGACTTTGCAACCTTGTTACCACACAATCCGGGAAAATCCCAGGATATTTGTCCTTCAACACTTCAGTTGTCTGATTTTCCACTGCATTATCAACCACAGTAGGCAACACTCCCACCTGCGATCCAGCCATATCATTACCCAAGATAAACTGTATTTCTGGACAAGATAGTTTCTCTATTACTCCTACTATCACTTCACCACTCTTCACTGGACTTTCCAACCTTACCTTATATAATGGAACACTACTCTCACCCTGAATTCCATATATTACCACCTTTTCTGGCAACACTCTTCCCAACCTACATAACTCCTCATCTCTTACCATTAAAGATCGACTAGCTCCCGTATCTCTTAAAATTGTGACTTCTTTACCTGCTCCTCCTGATACACATGAGTAAACTTTACCCACACAAGTAAATTCTTTTAAGAAATCTGGCACCTTCTTATCAATCACCTCATGATCAGGCTGTGCAATATTTTGCATCTCCTTCGCTTCACTTGGGCTTTCCTTTCCCACTTTAACAAATCCTACTGTCTTATCCTGTTTTACCACATCAGCCTTCCCAGTGCTTTTGCTCAACTACCAACAGTGTGACTTTACATGGCCTAGTTTATTACATTTGAAACTTTTCATGTTTCTTCCACCCTCCTGTATTTTTTTTTAAATCTGAGGTACACTCTCCTTGTTATCTCCCATCAGATCACCTTTACTTTTACCACTTGAGTATTTCTCATGTCCCCAGTTTCTATCTCCCACAGGCTGAAACTGATGTCGGAAACCAAGCTTTGATTTATGAACTAATTCATAATCATCTGCCATTTCTGCTGCTCACCTCACAGTTTTAACACTCTGCTCTTCCACATGAGTTCTCACTATATCAGGAATTGAATTTTTAAACTCCTCCAAAAGTATAATTTCTCTGAGAGCTTCATACCTTAGGTCTATTTTCAAAACCCTTATTCAAAATTACTCTGTTTGAACCTTTCAAACTCCATGTATGTTTGACCAAATCCTTTCCTTAAATTTCTAAACTTTTCTGTCGGCTTCAGGCACTAGCTCATATGCACCTAAGATGGATTTTTGCACCTCCTCATAGGTCCCAGATACTTCCTCCGGTAGTGATGCAAACACTTCACTGGCCCTACCTACCAGCTTTATTTGAATCAGTAATACCCACATGTCCTGTGGTCATTTCATTTGTTTAGCTACCTTCTCAAATTAAATGAAAAAGGCTTCTACCTCTTTCTCGTCAAACCTTGGCAACGCTTGTACATATTTAAATAGATCCCCACCAAGCCTTCGACTTTGATGCTCTTCCTCACTATCCTCATCACTATCATCCAATTGTATGTTTCCCTTTACGTCTGCCAATTTTAACTAACTGTCATGTTTTATGGAAATTTTCTGAAGTTCAAACTCTCTCTCTTTTAACTTTTTCCCTGATCTGTATCTCCCTTTCTCTTTCTTTCTGTTCTGCTCGTGCTATTCTTTCTTTTCTCCTTTCTTCTCTCTCCTTTTCTTTTTCACTCTCTCTCTCTTTCTTTTTCCTCTCTATCTCTTTCTCTCTCTCTTTCTTTTTCCTCTCTATCTCTTTCGTATTCAAACTGCTTTAATTCTTTCTCATGTTCCATTTTTTTTATTTCCAACTGAATTTTTGCTATTTCCAATGAGTCAAACTGTATCTCAGGCAACTTTAAATGCTTAGCCACTGCCATAATTACCTCATCGTTTCGCATTTTGTCAGGTAATGTTAACTGCAATGTTTTTGCCAAATCTAACAGTCTGCTTTTAGCCTCTGTCCATAAGGTACTGCGTGTGACCGTCTCCACCCCCAAAAACTTCAGAGCCTCTGGAAGAGCCATTGTCCACAACACACTCCCTACTTAAACTAAAATACCATACTTGAAAAGCAACCACAATATGCTCACTACACACTGTCTTTAAGTTCACTAAGCCAATCCAGTAGATAGACTTTTATCCTGGACGAGCTCATGATTTGTTATGGGCCAGGGTTTAGAGAACCCGAAAGTGTAGCATGGAGTTCACCTTACCCACATCTTTTAATAGATTATGGTATGGGGAGCACACAACCCACTCTACAAGTGGTACAGCAGAAATGGAAAAGTATTTTTTAAAAGCAAAACAATGTTTATTCTATGAACTCGAGTTAACCTTTTTAAAACAGACAGTGAACATCTTAGTAACCATCAATTGAAATACAACCCACAAAGAATACAACACTAAGTAATCCTTAATAACTTCCCAAACAACATCCAGAAGACAGAAGAAACACCTTTCAACAGAAGCACATTAGGTTTACATTCACTACTGAGAACATTTATAATTCTGAATTCACAAAATGATCAAGAGACAGTCTTTTGATGGCAGAGAGAACATCAGTACACTTACTTGGTCTGGCTTCAGCTCCAACACTGAAAACAATACCCTGCAGCCTGCTCAAAAATGAAAGTAAAAAGCTGACAGACAGCCCAGCTCCACCCACTCACTGACTTCACTGCAGTAGTAAACACCTATTTCTTAAAGGTACTCTCACATGACAGGCACCCTGACACTACCACCTGGATGCCAGCCAGCACTGCCAAAGTGCCTAGATGATACTGCCAGCTGGAAGGGGAACTGCCGGTGTGCCAGGCTAGCAGTGCCCGGGTGCCATGCTGGGTATTTTTCACGCGGCGCGATAGGGCCGAGGGGTGCACTGCGCCGGTGTGCGAGGAGGCCCATAGACCCCCTTGTTATTTAGGGCTGTGTGGGGGCGGGGGTTTGCAGTCGCATCGGGAGTTTGCTGCACTGAGGAGGTCTGGGGAGCGGAGCTCTTACAGTGCACAAAATAGGGCAGAGTGCGGCCTCGGGCGCACGTTCCCCGCTGAGGCCCCATATGTAACCGGATGGGCGTTAGATCGCGTGGTGTTTCCTGGCATTGCGAGCACCAGGAAACACATGGCTGCGTTTGTTCAATGTTCTTATCGGTCCCACTTAATAGACGCAAGTGGGGAGGTGGGGATTTTGCCCCATACAAATGTCTGAAAGAGGGGAGTAACAAAAATACCCACATAAGTAAACCCTGAGGGGGAACCATCTAAATGGGAAATAAGGGGAAAGGGTGCGGGGGGTGGGGGGGGAATGTCTCTCTCTAAACCTTCCCAGAGGCATAGCCACAGACTTCGTAAAATTGATTTTATAACCCAAGAGGCTGAACCCATCCACCACATCAATAATAGAGGAAACAGAGGCTCAGATATAAATAGCAACACATCTTTCACCTATAGCATAATCTTATGTTGTTTCCTTCCACTGAATAGCCGAAATGTTGAAGGATCCTGTTTAATTGCCTCTGCTAGAGGCTCATTAACTATTGTGAACAATAATGGGAATAACAGGCAGCCCGGCCTAGTCCCTTCCTGGAGACTAAAATTATCAGATGGATAACCTCCAGTAAGAACTGCGGCCAATGAACTTCTTTAAAGCACTTTTTATCCACTTAAACTCCCCTCCTAGTCCGAACGTCTGCAACGTATAAAATAAATAATTACATTCCACTCGATTTCAAGCTTTCTTTGCATCCAAAGAGATTACCAAACCATCAAATGTCTGCTTTCGAAAGACCTGGATAATACTTAGTAACCTTAATGGGCAGCACAGTAGCACAAGTGGATAGCACTGTGGCTTCACAGCGCCAGGGTCCCAGGTTCAAATCCCCGCTGGGTCACTGTCTGTGTGGCGTCTGCACGTTCTCCCCGTGTCTGCGTGGGTTTCCTCCGGGTGCTCCAGTTTCCTCCCACAGTCCAAAGATGTGCAGGTTAGGTGGATTGGCCATGATACATTGCCCTTCATGACCAAAAGAGGCTAGGAGGTGTTATTGGGTTATGGGGGATAGGGTGGAAGTGAGAGCTTAAGTGGGTCGGTGCAGACTCGATGGGCCGAATGGCCTCCTTCTGCACTGTATGTTCTATAACCTCCTGACATTGTTACATTAATTCAGGCGCTTTATGAACCCAGTCTGATCGCCCTGGATGATCAGAGAGAAGATTTGTTCTTGGCGCCGTGCCAGCACCGTACAAAGTCCGCCTTCAGGAGTGAGATTGGCCTATAGGATGTGCAAAGTTCAGGCTTCTTGCCTGCCTTCAAAATTAAGGAAACATTTGCTTCACAAAGCAACTGCGGCAGCAGACCTGCTCGAAATGAATGGTTATACATACCACTCAAAGGACCTATTAAGTCATTAAATTCCTTGTGAAGTTCACATCCCAAACCATTGGGCCCGGAGCCTTACCAGATTGAAGCTCCCTCAGGGCAAGAGCCGGGCGGCACGGTAGCACAGTAGTTAGCACTGTTGCTTCACCGCGCCAGGGACTAGTGTTCAATTCCCGGCTTGGGTCACTGTCTGTGCGGAGTCTGCACGTTCTCTCCGTGTCTGCGTGGGTTTCCTCCGGGTGCTCCGGTTTCCTCCCACAAGTCGCGAAAGACATGCTTGTTAGGTGAATTGGACATTCTGAATTCTCCCTCGGTGTACCCGAACAGGCACCAGAGTGTGGCGACTAGGGGATTTTCATAGTCACTTCATTGCAGTGTTAATGTAAGCCTACTTGTGACACTAATAAAGATTGTTAATTTATTACTATTTCCCCTCTAGAAGTGGGAGCATTTAGGCATGACCTTTGGTCAGAAATTGTCGGGAATTTAAGGGGGGAGTAGAAACGTTCCATAAATATCAATGCATTCCCAGACTGGTCCGTTTTATAAAAGTCTTATTAATATTCATAGAATCATAGAATTCACCATGCAGAAGGAGAACACCCGCCCATCGAGTCCGCACCGGTCCCCAGTAAGAGCACCCCACCCAAGCCCACACCGCCACCCCGTCCCCGCAACCCAGCAACCCATCCAACCCCTTTTGAACACTAAGAGCAATTTATCATGGCCAATCCACCTAACCTGCTCATCTTTGGATTGTGAAAGGTCTTAGTCTTAATCACCCTATTACCCTTGGAGTCTAGCACAGAGGGAATAGCCCTAGAGTCTGTCCTCTTCCGAGTAAGAAAAGCCAGGTATCTACTCAGTTTGTTGCCAAACTCATATAGCTTTTGTTTGGCAAACTTTATACTCCTCTCAACAAGGTGTCCAGTGTCGTTCAAATTGCATTAATTTCTTTCAGCAATGAATGGTTGTGATTCTTGCCATACCCCCTCTCTCCTTCAGCCAATTTTACTTGCAAACAGCGTTGTCGCTCTAACATTCTCCAACTTTTGTTGGTCGTATACGAAATGACCACATCCCTAGCATAAGGCTTGCAGGTTTGAAAATGAAATGAAATGAAAATCGCTTATTGTCACAAGTAGGCTTCAAATGAAGTTACTGTGAAAAGCCCCCTAGTCGCCACATTCTGGCGCCTGTTCGGGGAAGCTGGTACGGGAATTGAACTCACGTTGCCATGGCCTGCTTTAAACGCCAGCTATTTAGCCCTGTGCTAAACCAGCCCCTACGGGATTTCCCCACAGGATTGAGGGGCTTACATCAAAGAGAGAATTGCCTGAGAAGAGGAGAAGAGGAGATCAAATTCAGCCTTAAAGTAAGAGATAAAGTTAGGTCCCCAGGTCAAAGACACATTAACTCTCCAAAATCTAGACACGGGTTGGGTCCCCTTGAATAGAAATTCCAGGAAGACAGGCACGTGATCAGAAATCACAATTGCATGAAAAACTAGTCAATTCTAGTATGGCATTGGCAGGGAGCAAAGAGGAACGTGAGCTCTTTATCTTTATGATGCATGTACTCCACACATCTAATTATTATTATTATTAACTCAGCACAGTCCATGAAGATTTTAGTAACAAAATCAGGGGAATTATTTGGGGAACCATAGACATTCATTATCGAGACATTTTCTCCTTGACAATCATATATCTGCCTCCCTTATCTTTCAATATTTCAGTCTAATCAGCCCTTCAGTCTAATCAGCACATTTGAATTGACTGACACTGCAACATCTCAGTTACTGATCAGGAATGAAGCAAAAAAAAAACTGCCCCATTCAGTCCCCCTTCAATTTTAAGTGCTCCTTCTCATCTAAGTGAGTTTTTATGCAATAAAGCTATATCAACTCTTTCCTTTTTAAGGAAAAAACGGGGGTGGGTTTGTCCGTCCCGCTGCTCCAGATTTCTGGTTCAGCATGCCGTCGGGATTCTCCGTTTCGCTGGCTGGTCAATGGGGTTTCCCATTGTGGGGCAGCCCCACACTGTCGGCAAACCCCCGGGCTGCCGGCAAAACAGAGAATCCCGACGGCGGTGATTTGAGCCCAGAATTCAGCCTGAGATGTTTTTTCTTTTAATAGGATTATGTACTTCCTGCACATTCCAGGAGCAAAGTTTCAAACAAGCTACTGCAATTGCTTATTCAGCCAGAATTTTGACACAGAGAAAAAGGCTTATAACCCAGAGATTTTCATGCCCCACTTGGGCATGCACCAAAACATACATGCCTTGCCCCACCCCCAACTATACCAGAGGCACCATTGACTTTCTTTCTAGGAAACGAGACCTGCCTGGACCGTTGAATGAGTTAACAATTCTTTAACCCCCAAATTAAAAGAAATACGCAAAGTTGTTAGTTCTAAGGAGCATTCCTCACCAAACACGAGGACAGATAGGGCTATCCCCACAGACTTTGCATAATTACACCAAGAAGTCTTTCATCTCAAAAAAGAGGCTGTAAGATATACCACAAAATGCCCTTTCTGCATTCTAACCCCTCCCATTAGGACTTAAGCCACTTACCCACCTCCTAGCAGTAGTACCACTCGTATTTATCATGATTAAAGCAAAGTAGACCATAAAGCATTTCCTACCATTATAAATGTGCAGATAAAAAGATGTCAAGAAGGATTTTGTCACACGGCCCGAGTACCATACAACCGGCATAATACACTCCTTGGCTGGAAGGAGCAGGCTGAGGAGTATTTTCCATTCAAGATGAATGGCAGTCCCTGATATTCTTAAAACACTCATTGTGGTGCACAATTAATAAACCATCCCTATCCGCTTGATTGATAACACAGAATCAGGAAGGAATTATAATGACAGGGGATAGAGTCCAGAATTTACAGTGAACTACCAATTGTTCCTCCAAATTATTGTCTCCCACAGAGTTCACAAAGGCATTGCCTTCGTTGGATTGTCGAACATTTTTACAGAGTTGTCAGTTATCACCCTCAGTGTAGCAGGGAGTATTACACTCCAGTAGCCTTCAGCTATTTTCTAATTTCATCGAAACTCTCGCACCTCTGTTGTATCAACACCAAGAAATCTTGGAAAAAAGGGACTTTAGCTCCATTATAGGCCAAGGCCCCATTACATCTCGCTGCTTCCAATACTCTTTGGCAATCTCCAAAGTTATGAAGACACAGAATTACGTGTCGGGTACACGGATTGTCCCTAGGTTTCAAAGACAGCAGACAATGTTTGCAGATTAATAATTTCTCGGCCTTTTGTCACCAACGTTGAGCCAGAAATCTCACAGGCACATAATATGGAGTTCTCACTCCCGGACTAGCTGAGCACAAGCTGCGTGAGCGGGATAAATGAGAGGATTAAAGAATGTAATAGAGTCAGAGCCCCTGGAAACACAGCTATTTCCAGGCTTGTATCATGTGACCCCCCCCCCCCCCCCCCCCCACCCCCAATTATGAAATATTTTGATAAGAGTGAGTACAGGAAGAATGTTTTGTTGTGAAGAAAATTACCTGGAGGTCACCAATAGGAGATAGTCACCAAGAAATCCAGGAGGAAAAACATAGTAGTAACTTCTTCAATCAAAAGATTGGTGAGAACATGGAAATCACTACCACAGGGAATGGGTGAAGGAAATAGTTTTGATGCATTTAGGGGAAGACAGACAAACATTGCCAATGGCAGGTGGTGAGAGTGAGTGATTCCTGGCCAACCATATGGAGGAAAGAAAGTGGAGCCTCCACCATCACTATACATAGCTTCATGCTACATCATTCACGTTGAAGATTTTGTTGCCTCAACTCGGGCTCCTTGAAGGGCCAGTTGGCCAGGGTGGATCAGCAGCACATGGTTCAATCCCTGTTATGGCTAGAATGGATTTGGGCTTGCCTCCTTGCCCTACCCAAGGTGGAGGTGGTGACATTATGTGTCAGATCTGCCTGGAGGCAGAGAACTGAAGAAGACAAGCATATGAGAGGGAAATGGGAATAGAGGGTTACAATGATAGATATAGATGAGGAAATATGGGAGGAGACTCGACTGGATCATGAATTGGCTGGGCCCAGTGGCTTATTTCTGTGTTGTATATCCTAGTTTATGTCTATAAAGTTTTATTGTTGATTCTTGAGTTGCCGGCGATGTCAACAAGGATCGGCATTTATTGGCCCCCTGGTTTCCCTGAGAAGGTGGTAGTGAACTTTCTTAAACAGCCACAGTCTCTGTGTGAAGCTGCTCCCATTATGCCATTAGGTGGAGAGTTCCAAGTGTTTGATCCAGTGTCGATTAAACGGTTCACAACCTCAAGGCGTCCAAACATGCTATTCAGCCAGTTAAAAAAATGTAAGCCACTGCTGTAGCAATTTCTGTTCAGCAGTGTCCCATAAACAGCAATGAGGGAAATGATCAGATCGTTTGTTTTGTCAATGATATATATTGGCCAGGACACTGCTCTTTGAAATGATCCACTGAGAGTGCAGACAGTGCCTCACTTTAATATCTGGAAGATGGGACCTCCAACACGGCAGCACTCCCTCACAACTGCACAAGGAGTGTCAGCCTGGAGCAGGGTTTTTCAAAGTGCGGGTCGTGACCCTCAGGAGAGCCGTGGAGCAATCAGCCACAAAGTTGCTCCAGTGGTCCTGATCACAGGAGAAGCACTGACAGCCTCTACCGACATGTTTATTGAGAATGGCGGCCGCTCCTGCCTTTTAAATAAGAAGGAAATGAGGCTGTGCAGTCTTCCGGTCAGAGGTGGCAGTAGAGAGCAAGCACATATTGGGCAGCACGGTAGCATTGTGGATAGCACGATCGCTTCACAGCTCCAGGGTCCCAGGTTCGATTCCGGCTTGGGTCACTGTCTGTGCGGAGTCTGCACATCCTCCCCGTGTGTGCGTGGGTTTCCTCCTACAGTCCAAAGATGTGCAGGTTAGGTGGATTGGCGATGCTAAATTGACCTTAGTGTCCAAAATTGCCCTTAGTGTTGGGTGGGGTTACTTGGTTATGGGGATAGGTTGGAGGTGTTCACCTTGGGTAGGATGCTCTTTCCAAGAGCCGGTGCAGACTCGATGGGCCGAATGGCCTCCTTCTGCACTGTAAATTCTATGTCTATGTCTATATATATGACAGCAAACACCCTGTATGTATGCACTTTTGGTGCCAAATCACAGAGATTCTTCCATTTTCTAGTTGCTGGCAAGCAAGGCAGGAGGATTGTGTAAATGAATAATTTTCTTACAAGAAAGAGGTGGCCAGAGACATGAATAGGCAGTGTACCTATTGGCCAGGATCTCACATCTGAATCTGATAGAGAGATAGCTGCGCAGGAGAGTTCATAGCAGGCTGGAAAAGTGCTCGTGTTGGCTCTGTACAGAGCTCCAGGAGATCTGGTTAAGAAGAAATTTATTCGGGAACAAAGCAGTAAAAGGGTGATTTCTTGAGGTATTATTTTGTCAATTGTGCCCACGCAAATAAGAATGTAAAACCCATGTGCTGCATGCAGGTATATATTGGCAAGTGAGAGGAGAAGTTTCAAATTTTGAAAGAGAAGTGGTTGGTGAAAAATTCCTTTTGAGGTTGAGACCCAAGGAGTTCACCAAGCAGGCTTCCTTTCGTATGAAAGGTAAGCAAACGTGACATTTGTCGCGTAGGTCGGCCGGCGTGGGTCACAGGAAAAAAAGTTGTGAAAAACACAGGCCGAGATTAGGCACTCAAGTCTCTGAAGCACCCAAGGAAGGAGTCAATTATTAACTTCTAGCTGACTCCAAATGAAAAGACTACGCTGTTGTATCTGTGTGTGAAGCTGCTCCCATTATGACGTTAGGTGGAGAGTTCCAGGTATTTGATCCAGTGTCGATTAAGCGGTTCACAACCTTAAGAGGTCCAAACATGCTATTCAGCCAGTTAAAAGAATGTAAGTGACTGCTGTAGCAATTTCTGTTCAGCAGTGTCCCATAAACAGCAAAATACGACCTGTAATAGCACATTAAAAACATGCCAAAAGCCCATGAGGCTGTCAGCATTCTGGAGTAGCATCTCAATCCAATGCTGAGAAAAACAAGCATTTTGTTGCTTCACAACGAGCTACATGTATGAGGATGGATTTTCCATTCTCACAAAAGATGAAGACGGCACAAAAGCAACTGACTGAAGTCCGCACCTGATATGCTCATTGCCCTCTCCTGTGAAAATGTTTGAAGTGAGGACCAAGCAGGCTCCCTTTCGCATGAAAGGTAAGCGAACGTGACATGTGTTGCGCAGGTCGGCCGGCATGGGTCGCAGGAAAAATAGCTGTGAAAAACACAGGCCAAGATTAGGCACTCAAGTCTCTGAAGTGAACCTTAAGCTCAACCTCCTGACTCAGAGATAAGAGCACTAAGAATCAAACTACAGCCGAGACCTAAAGGTAAAGAGACCTATGAGACGAACAGGAGATCTTTGTTTTCAAATTGCTCATCAATTTAGTGAGTCTTAAGATAAACATGTGACCAGATGTGAGGTCACTATAAAGTTGCCCAGAGAGTAAGCAGGAAGGAGTGTGGAAAAGGCAGCAGGGGTGCAGCTGTGCGCTTTTGCCAATATGCTGCCTCTCTTTTGACTTGCGTGTATCATCCACGATCAGTGTGGTGTTTGCACATTCTCCCGTGTCTGCGTGGGTCTCACCTCCAAAACCCAAAGATGTGCAGGGTAGGTGGATTGGCCACACTAAATTGCCCCTTAATTGGAAAAATGAAAAAAAAGAATTGCCTGTAGTATAGAAAACCTTTTGAACGTTTTGGGTCATAACAGAATTGGGGGCTTGTCTGGGATTTGATCTCTAACAGGCTGCAGGTGCTGCTTGATTGTGATTAATTTGTGTCTTTGTGGACCCTTACTTGAATTCAGGTCTCATCCTGTTAATAGTCAGAGTTGGTTGCGACATCCTAGTTCTCTGTTTGAGGTCCTATACTCTAGGACAGTGTGTTTTAAACTTTGTCCCCGGGACCCATTTTTACCAACTGATTGACCTTCAAGACCCACGCCAGCCGACCTTTACGACCCACCATTTTCGCTTACCTTTAATGCGACAGATGAACATCATCTGGTCCTCATGATCTCACTTGCTTTGTCTGCTAAGGACAAGGACTTTTTCTTTAATGCAGGAGGAGGCCATTTGGCCCATCTTGTCGGCACCAACCCTTGGAAAGAGCACACTACCTAAGCCCATACCTCCAACCAATCCTCAAACCACCCTATCCCCATACCCCCATCTGACACCTTTTGGTCACTCAGGCCAATTTAGCATAGCCAATCCACATAACCTGCACATCTTTGGACTGTGGGGGGAAACCGGAGCACCCGAAGGAAACCCTCGCAGATACGGGGAGAACGTGCATACTCCGCACAGACACTGACCCAAGCTGGCAATCGAACCTGGGACCCTGGAGCTGTGAAGCAACTGTGCTAACCACTGAGCTACCGAGCTTCCCTTTCAGTTGATGATTTAAGTTCTCGCTGCATCCTTTGAAAAAAAACAAGAGAATTGTCCTCTAACTCACCATGCGTAGTCTTCAAATGCCTTTGAAGTTGAGGATTTTAAGCTTTTATTTGCCAGTATTTCCCTGCATATGACACACGGTCCCTGCATATGACACACGGCTTTGCATCCTGATTTGCATTGGCACAATTAACAAAGCCACACCTCAAGAAATCATCTTTATACTGCTGTGTTCCCAATTCTAGTTTCTTATTAATGGGTTGTTCCCCAGAAGCCCTGGAGCTCTGTACATAGCTCATGCTGTGTCCTGCCTTGTCCAACCATGGACTCTCCTTTCCTGAGGAGATTCAGTTGTTGAGATCCTGGCCGGTTTGTGTCTTTGGCCTTCTCTCCTTATTACAAAACAATGTGTCTTCATTTCTCACAGTCCTGTTGCTTGCTTGCAGCTACAAAATGGACGAATCTCTCACATGGCCTGTTCTCTGCCGCCCCTTCTGGCAGGAAGACTCCATCATTCGTATTTCAGGCCGGTTGCAGCTGGCATTCTTAAAAGCTGGTTGTGGCCATTGAGTGCTTCTCCCGCGATTGGAAATGCCACGACCAATCGCTCTGTCACGTCTCACCATGACCAACTCATGGGTCACGACCGCAGTTTGAAAAACCCTGCAAATTTCAGGCATTTGTTAAATGAATACGGTTCGACACTTGATGAGTCACAGAAAGTTGGTTTACAGGTGATTAAGAAGGCAAATGGAATTTTGTCCTTCATTGCTAGAGGGATGGAGTTTAAGACTAGGGAGGTTATGTTGCAATTGTATAAGGTGTTAGTGAGGCCACACCTGGAGTATTGTGTTCAGTTTTGGTCTCCTTACTTGAGAAAGGACATACTGGCACTGGAGGGTGTGCAGAGGAGATTCACTAAATTAATCCCTGAGCTGAAGGGGTTGGATTATGAGGAGAGGTTGAGTAGACTGGGACTGTACTCGTTGGAATTTCGAAGGATGAGAGGGGATCTTATAGAAACATATAAAATTATGAAGGGAATAGATAGGATAGATGCGGGCAGGTTGTTTCCACTGGCGGGTGAAAGCAGAACTAGGGGACATAGCCTCAAAATAAGGGGAAGTAGAATTAGGACTGAGTTTAGGAAGAACTTCTTCACCCAAAGGATTGTCAATCTATGGAATTCCTTGCCCAGTGAAGCAGTTGAGGCTCCTTCATTACATATTTTTACGGTAAAGATAGATAGTTTTAAGGGTTATGGTGTTCGGGCCGGAAAGTGGAGCTGAGTCCACAAAAGATCAGCCATGATCTCATTGAATGGCGGAGCAGGCTCGAGGGGCCAGATGGCCTACTCCTGCTCCTAGTTCTTATGTTCTTATTATGAGTTTATTACTAACGCAATGTCTGAACAATTCCATGAGGGCATGAATACAGCTCATTAACGTTGCTGATCTTTTCAGAGTAAAAATAAATGTTTCTGGTACTAAAAAGGAGAAACTGTTTAGTGCAAACATTGGTTGAGCTAACAGCAGATGTTCTGAGAATGGGAAATATGTTAAACACCTTCAGCTACAAGGTTACTTTCACAAAGAATAAAATTGAGTTGCAGTTTAATGAAAATGCAGACTAGACGAGAAAGAAATAGTAATGGACAAAATGAGGTTAGAGCAAGAAAAGAAATCAGAGAGACATATATTTCAAATGGAGCTTGAAAGTAAGAGATAAAGCCACATGAATGAGAACTTTACTTGGGTGCAGGTGGCCAAGTAGCTCGTATCTCCAGTTTTGATGTGAGCCGGCACATTAGGTCTGGTAAGGAAAATGTGGGGCACTTTGAGAAAGTAGCTGAATTACAAGTGGCCAATGGAAGTTTAGGCTCAAATTTTTTGCAATGTGCGCTGACTGATAAAGCTCAACGAACTTATTCAGCCTTGTCCACAGAGCAAACTTTGCAGTACGGAGACAGTAAAACTACGATATGAGAGCTTACCGGCTTGTTCCTGAAGCATATATTCAGCGGTCCAGAAACTATAGTAAGTAGGAGGGCTTAAATTGCCAGAGGAAAGGAAACCATCTTTGACTGATGGTGTGACTCAGGAAATAAATTCTGACTCTAAAGAAACTGAGATGGTGCTTGTGGAGGACTTTGCAAGAAACCTACCAGATGACTCGTACTGATTTAAACATGTTTTTGAAGCCACTCCAGTAGCTATGGTATGTGCTGATCCACAAGAGGAGTTTCCTGGAGAAACACTCTTCTCGGGATAGAGTGAAGCAAGATTTTAAAATCCCATTTTTAAAGAGGTCAGCTAGCCTGGAACGCTTCCTGATTTGTTGCAAAAAAAAATGCAGTGGAAACACCTGCTAGTGGGGAGAAGGATTTAGGAGCCAAACAGAAACTGGAGTGTTGGGTCCTGCAGAAGGAAAATGTCTTCCAAAAGGGGTGGCTCTGGTGAAAATGCAGACACGTGGGCTGGATAATAGAGTTAATGAGCCAGTTCTCAAGGAGCATGATCCATTTATTATGGAAGGGGTAGTGTCTTTGTCTCATGAAGGTGAGAATGTTTCACAACCAGATACTATACCGAGGGATACTGGTGCAGGCCCGTCTTTGTATTGGAAGGGAGTTTGCCTTTGTGAGGAACTAGTGTCCCAGTTCAGAGGCTAGAGTTGGGTTTTGTGAACGTACCTGTTGTCATTGATTTGAGGTCGGAGTTGGTGTCGGGACGTCTTGTAGTTGGGATCCGGCCTAAACTTCCTGTTGATGATGGGTGACCTTTTATTCCAAGAAATTATTTGGCTCGTGGTCAGGTACCCATTAATCCAATAATTTCTAAACTGTCCTTACTACCTAAGCATTCCGATAAATTGAGAGAAATAACCCTAAAGGAGCTTCCTGCTGGTGCTGCAACACGTGCTATGTCTAAGAGGGTGGAGGAAAATGCTCCTGGGGAAATAAGGAAATTTAATTTTGGCGACTGTTAACCCAAGTAGGATGTTCACTGAAAATCCTAATTTGCATGACCCTGACGATTTTTGCCTGAAGTCGGTCAGTCCCATTGGTGAGCATTTGGTGTTAGAAGACGGGTTGGAGACTGATTATGATAAGTCATGTCAATATTCCATGGCAAGGGAGCAGTTGATTGTTCACCAACAGAGAGATTCAGACCTGCCTGCAGGAATTCAAATCTGTCTGCTCTCTGTTAAAAAGCTTTGACTAAGAAAGAAGCCAAGGAATTTTCAAGAGAAACACTCTAATGGGCACAGTGAAGCAAGAGACAAAAAGCCTGATTTTAAAGAGGTCAGCCAGCCTGGAACTCTCCCTGTTTTGTTGTAAAAGGAAAAGCAGTGGAAACATTTGCGAGTGGGGAGAAGGATTTAGGAGCTAAATAGAAACTTGTTTGCTTAAACTTTTGAGTGTTGGGCCCTGCAGAAGGAATTGGTCTGAAATGGGGCAATTAGAAAATCCTACTCATGAGGAGTTGAATGTGTTTTTTCAGATTGTAGGTCCCTCTGTGTCATCACAAGCAAATTTAGGGTCTAGCTCATAAATAGTACAATGGCAGGGCATTTGGGAATGACTTACGGCTGAATTTTAAAGTATTTATTTTGGCCAGGATTTAAACATGATGTGGCAGAGTACTGCAGATCTCAAATCTGGCAAGTAATGAAAAATGAAATGAAAATCGCTTATTGTCACGAGTAGGCTTCAATTAAGTTACTGTGAAAAGCCCCTAGTCGCCACATTCCGGCGCCTGTTCGGGGAGGCTGTTACGGGAAGTAGCTGGCAAGCCAAATCAAAAGATTCCATTCGCCCCATTACAGCCAATTCCTGCCTTTGATAACCTCTTTTTGTCGGCTTTTTGCGGATTGTGTGGGTCCTCTACCAAGAACGAAGACTAGAAACCAATATGTATTAGTCACGTGGGGATCCATCTAGTTTCCTGAGGCCTTTCCTCTGAGGAAAAGAACTGCCCAAAGGCAATAATGAAGAATTTTCTTTGTACTTTAGAATTAGATCAGGAGTTTAATTTTGTGCCTGGGATCTTTAGACCAGTAATGCAGCAGCTTGGCATTAAACAATATCATTGAAGTGTGTACCATCCAGAGTCCCAGGGAGCACTGGAGCGGTTTCATCAAACTATGTTAAGAACTTGCTGCTGTGAATTTGAACAAGATCAGGATGAAGGTGTACATCCCATGATGTTTGCTGTAAGAGAGGTTGTCCAGGAATCATTGGAATTCAACCCAGCGGAGTTGGTCTTCGGGCACTCTGCATGTGGGCCTTGCAAGTGTTTAAAAGAGAAGTGGTTGGCAGATAATACTCTTGCCTATTTGTTAGACTGAGTAAGCTTCGGTTAAGGCTCGCTAGAGCATGCCAAGTGACATGGTCTAAGTTAGAGTTTCCACAAGAAAAGATGAAGTCCTGCTATGACGGTAAAGCAAAATCGTGAACTTCAGTTCCGGAGACCATGTGCCACTGGCTCTCCTTTACAGGCACACTACTGTGGGGCACAAAATCAGTGGCCATTATGTTGTCACTCCTGATTGCCAGAAAAGGAGCAGGCTTGGTCATGTCAATGCAGAAGATGAGAGGTTATCAATAAATATTTTTGTTTTCCTTTATTTATGGTGTTAAGGGTGTTGCTCGTTCTGGGTGTGCTTAACATTCAATTTGGCTCTGTTTCGTTACTTAGCTTTGGAGTCGCCAGGTATCGTTAAGATACCGCCACAAGTTTCAAGGTCAAGTTCAAAGCAATAAAACCATACACCAATTAGTAAGTTCAAACAAGACACGTTTATTATATTACAATAATCTACTAATCATGCATATAACTATAAGACTAGGCTAATCCTACCACTACTAGGCCAAATACTTATCTGGATAAGGGGACTGCTGGATCAGGGAACAACGGCTTCTAGCTTTGTCCAAGGTCCGCAGGCTTCCAGTGGTTATGGTCTAAAGGGGTCAGGAGTGTCTATTCCCGTAGCGTGCGTTGTGACACTTACTTGCTGGCGGCTGCTTTTCCAGACCTCTCCTCTTCAAGGTTCTTCTGCTGCAATGGTGTTCTGCTGGGAGAGCTAGCTGGTCAAGGAGAGGCTGACAGAGAGCTAGTTGAGGAGAGGCTGGTAGAGAGAGCAAGCTGGGGTCGGGGTCTCTGCTTTATACTCCTCTCAGGGTCTTGCGCCCACCTGGGCGGACCCTCTATACTCTTGTAATCGATTGGGTCTCTTCCCAATCGATTGATTTGAATTCCCCAATAGCGGGGCAGTTGCTCGATCACAGGGGCGGTTCTTGGGGCTCATTGTTTTGGGCTTCTTTGGCGCCGAAAAGTCTGGCCTTCCATCCAATGTATCGATTAGTGTTAACTTGTGTCTTTTGTGCCTGGGGATCGCCCGGAATCGCCTCATTAATATGCTAACTGTTTCTTTTCATAGCGCTGTCTGGTTTCAGCAACGGCCAAACTGGTTTCTGTAGCAGTCCAAATATACAAGCACTCTGCAAGCTGCTTGCTTTTTACAACATGTCCAATTTTCCATGCATTCCCTGCAATCTTCTATTTTGTGTTTGGGCAGTGGCCACCCAGGTGGCTACAAGGGGCAGGTTTAAAAACTTTAGTTTTTAAATTGCTCATTTTACTGAGTCTTGATAAAAACGTGACCAGAAGGGAGGTCACTGCAAAACTGCCTAGAGAGTAGGCAGATAAAAGCAGGGGAGTGTGTGGAAAGAAGCAGCAGGGGCACTGCTTTGAGCCTTTGCCACTGACTACTATCAGGGTGCCTCGCTTCCGATCTGTTTTGCATATATATATATGTTTATTTCTGTTGGTAACCACATTATTGTGGAGGCAGAGGTGCATATGTTTTTGGTTTTGTTGCTGATCTGTCAGGCGTATTTGAATCGGATAGACCACAAGAGGTTGGTTTAATGCACACGAGTATCTCTCTGGTACCTACATTTTTTCTTCTCTACTTGATGGGAAAACTCTTACCGACTGAGTGCTTCCTTCAAAAATTCTCTTTCGTTACGGCCCAGGGGTTAATAACGTCAGAATTGCCTGTGCCTGTGCCTGACACCAACAACTGCACTTCCAAATTCCTGTCTTGTATTTGACTCTATTCACCGATCTGGTCACTCCTGATTGCCTGAAAAGGAGCAGGCTTATTCATTCCCTCATCTGCATCGTTGATACCAACGTCCCCATTTAAGCCTTTACATACCCCACACCCTAGTCATTCTACCTGGTACAGCAATGATCTCCACTCCCTTCAACCCAAGGGACACAGGCCTGAAGATTTACCGCAAACTAGCATAACTAGTTATCAGCAGGTCTGACTGGACTACAATACACTTTTGGATCCTGCTCTGAAGAAGTCATGCAGACTCAAAACGTTAACTGTTTCTGTTAACTGTTTCTGTCTCCTCCGACGCAGTCAGATGTGCTTGAGGTTTTCCAGCTTTTGTGTTTTTATTTCAGATTTCCAACATCCACAGTATTTTGCTCTCTACTCTGTTGGATCTTGCATTCCCCCTACCAAAACTGCTCACTATTCCAGGGTCATCCTGGAATTCCAAGATAACCCCTGACTTTGCCACAAACCTGTCATCTCCACCCTCCCATCTAACAAGTGTGGGGAGCTCACTAACTTTATCATTAAAAATGAGACCATCCAATCAGCTGTCATTGCCTTCTGCTCACTCATGCCCAGACTTAGCTTTCGCCACCCCTCCCCCCCCCCCCCCCCCCCCACCCCCAGTTTCTCCCACTTCTCCTTGTGCCTTTTGCAAACTCATCTTGTCCTGCTCACTCTACCTGGTTTCTATTCAACTGATGACCACCCAGCTTCCCTTCCTGGTTCCTATCTTAGCCGATTTTGTTACCATTCCAGTCCCTTTGGGTGTTGTTCCTCTTCTGTAGATTTGTCATCGTCCCACGCCTCAAAATCCTTGACCCTTGTGTCCTTGCAAACAACTGGCCCACCTCCCAAAATCAGTGCCCACATTTTCCACAATGCCATGTTCGAATCGCTCCAATCATATTTTTGCCAACCACTTTATCCAAATGGTTCTAATCAAAGTCAGAAATTATACCCAGTGTAATTGCAAGAAGGATAAAAGTCCCCTCGTCCTTCTTAATCAGTTTGAAGCCTATGATACAGTCACAACACCATTCTCTCACAACGTCTCTGCACTATCGTTCAGCTGTGTACAACTTCACTTACCCGATTTCGTACCTAATTGCAACCAGAGAATAATTGCAATGGCTCATCTTTCCGTTCCCTTTGGGTTCCCAACTGTCTATTCTTGCCGCCCTCCTACTACTCGACATGCTGTGCTTGATGACATCATCCAAAAGCACAGCAGTTTCCAGGGCAACAGCCAGCGCCCAGCTCCGCCTCACCACTGCCCAGCTCTGCCCTGCCACCCCCCTCTGATATAGTCACTGTCTCCAACTTTAAACTGTTCGTCTGCCATCCATATTGGTTCAGTTTTAAAAACTGAATTGTTGGGTGGATTGAAGGCGGGATTTACTGACCAACCCGCCATGTGTTTTTCAGCGGCGGAGATGGCCCGCCAGCGGGATCTACTGACCCCACCATTGTCAACAGGATTTCGATGGTGACAGCACCCCATGCCACCGGGAAACCCATGCACTGGCGTGGGACTGGAATTATGTCCCAGCGCAAACAACTGGTAAATCCCACCCATTGAGCTGGATTCTTTCACCCAGCCCGCTGCAAGAACGTGACGGGCAAGACGTCAACAGTAGAAAAATCCATTGTCCTCAGGCAGAATTTCCCTGTCGCCGGGTGAACGTGGCCAGAGAATCCCACCATTGTCTTTAGTCTTTGAAATTAACTCCATTCCTTAGCCACCAACCCCATCCCTCTCCCTTGCACTCATCAGAGGCCGAATCAGAATGTTCTCAGCCTGTCGTATTTGACCCCCAAGATGAGATTCCAACCGCATATCCCTTCTGCCACCAAGGCTTCTCACTTCCTCCTCTGCAACATTGCGAGATTCCCCCTGCCTTCTGCTATAGAAACCTTTGCCATATCCAGACCTGGCTATTCCCGTGCATTCTTGGCCAGCCTCCCCTCTTGCACCCTCAAGTGAGCCCACATCGTCGAAAAACTCTGCTGCCACACAAAAACACACAGACCTCTCGCTGATTTCCATGCCTCAATATTTAAAATTCTCATTCTTTGTTTCAAATCCCTTTCTGACCTCACCTCTCTCTACCTCTAATGTCCTCCGTGCTAACTGGGCAGGGTGAAACAGTCAAATACCAACCTGCAGAGAGACTCTCCTTTCCCAACGCATACACACAATTGCCCTGGCTGCTTTGGTGTTTTTTTAAATGGAGGATTCTAAAAATTGGCAAGAGGGCAGCTTCACACTCCCTAGTGTTCCTCTCCAGCTGGCCCTCCAGCTTCAAGAGCCTGCCTGCCACCCTTAGAAATTGGACAGGAAACTGGTCTCCACGCCGTTCTGGGCTTTCCCATGTGAAAATATTGACTTATTTTCAAGACAATATTGAAAATATTGACTTAATCACTTTCCCTACTCGAGGTGCTTTGGAACCTGAAAACAGTCCCACCCTGTTTCTCACTTCCATGGGGAAAATTCAACCGAAGGTGCTGGAAGGTGCTGGAAAGGGCAGCACGGTAGCATAGTGGTTAGCATCAATGCTTCACAGCTCCCGGGTCCCAGGTTCGATTCCCGGCTGGGTCACTGTCTGTGTGGAGTCTGCACGTCCTCCCCGTGTGTGCGTGGGTTTCCTCCGGGTGCTCCTGTTTCCTCCCACAGTCCAAAGATGTGCGGGTTAGGTGGATTGGCCATGCTAAATTGCCCGTAGTGTCCTAAAACGTAAGGTTCAGGGGGAGTTGTTGGGTTACGGGTATAGGGTGGATACATGGGTTTGAGTAGGGTGATCATTGCTCGGCACAACATCGAGGGCCGAAGGGCCTGTTCTGTGCTGTACTGTTCTAAATTCTGAAAGTATAATTTCCCTTGTTTCAGCCTCTAAGGCGGTTGTCTTTCCCTACTTGCAGAACTCTTTCTGGCTGGTAGTTGTGCACAAATGTTGAAAGGGTAGGTTGAGAAAGTGGTTAAAAAGGCATACATAGAATTAGAACATAGAATTTACAGTGCAGAAGGAAGCCATTTGGCCCATCGAGCCTGCACCGGCCCATGGAAAGATCATCCCATTTAAGCCCAGAACTCCGCCCCATACCCGTAACCCAGCAACCCCACCCAACCCCTTTGGACACTAAGAGCATTTAGCATGGCCAATCCACCTAACCTGCACGTCTTTGGGCTATGGGAGGAAACCGGAGGAAACCCACGCAGACACGGGGAGAACATGCAGTCTCCGCACAGACAGTGACCCAAGCCGGGAATCGAACCTGGGACCCTGGAGCTGTGAAGCGACAATGCTAACTACTGTGCTACCATGCCGCCCCACTGTGCATACATGACCCTGGGCTTTTGAAATAGAGGCATAAAGTACAAAGGTAAGGAAAAATGTTATGGTAAACCTTTAATCAACACTGGTTCAGCCGCAATTGGAGAAATAGGTCCACTCCTGGGTTCCGCACTTTAGGAAGGATGTGAAGGCTTATAGATGGTGCAGAAGGATTCACGTCAATGGTTCCAGGGGTGAGACACTTCAGTTACGAGGCTAGGTTGGAGAAGGTAGAGTTGTTCCCCTTTGGGAAGAGAAGGTTGAGAGGAGATTGGATGGAAGTGTTCAAAATAGAGCGGTCTGGTCAGAGCACCTAGGCAGAAGCGTTGGGAACCCCAGGACACAGATTGAAATAACCAAAGGGTTTTTTTTTTTAAAAAGGAAATGGAATTCACTGCCTGAATGTGGTGGAGGCAGATAGATTGTGGCTTCCAATAGGAAATTGGAATAGTCCTGAAGTTAAAAAAAATTGCATAGTTATGAGGAAAGGGTCGGAGGGAAATGGGAGTTGATGGGCCAAATGGCCTCCTCCTTTGCTGTAACATTTAACGATTCGAGAAATAATTGTCCATCTTGTTATGAATGCTTCTTGAATTCTGATGAAGCACCTTTAATTTTAACAAAAGTTTGGATGATTCAACTCTGTTTCTTTCTCCACAGATGCTGTCAGACCTGCTGAGTTTTTCCAACATTTTCCGTTTCTTTTTCCCCATTTCCAGCAACCACAGTTTCTTGCTTTTACTCAAGTATCTGATTTGTTTGATCCTATCGCAACGTGCACAGGTAGTAATTCAGAAGTTATTACCTTTGAAGTTTTTTCCATTTCACATTGGACCCCAACTTCCTCAAACACTCCTTAAAACATCATTCCTATAGGGAATCACAAAACTGGAACATTCCTCTCCAGGTTCTTTTCGAGCCATGAGGGGATATCTTTAACCCAGCAACAGCCAGGCAATACAACCTTCAGAATGCACAGTAGCTGCTGAAGAGAATACTGGGCTGTATTCTCCATGCGGTGATGCCAAAATCGTGAAACGCGATCGGCTGGAGAATCGGCTCCGACGCCGAAATCGGGCTTGACGCCGGTTTGGCGCCGATTCGGCATTCTCCCAGCTCGCCGAAATTGCGGTGCCCGCCGCGCGGCCCAGAAGTACAGTATGCATCTCATTATCTGCCTGACAACCGGTACTCCGGGGCCTCAGCGATTCAGCGGTCCGGATGGCTGATTTTCCAACACCGTGTTTCTAACCACCTTTACAAAATTACGAAGCTGGCGTGCTGGCTGAGGAGGCTGCGAGAGGTGGTAGGAGGTGGCGTGGGGGGGGTGACTGTGGGCTCCCGTATCGGACAACATCCGCGCTTTCTGCAGGGGGCGCCCCTGCCAGGGCCGGGAGAGACAGGCCGAGCAGCCGGGGAGCCCCCGGCAGAACAAGGCGGTGCCCACGCACCGAGCGCCATTAAGGGGGCCATCTTGCTGGCTACCCACCCCGGGCCCTGGATGGCCACCAAGAAAACGGCTATATGGGCGGGTGCCGTTCCCCCTCCCCAGCCACCTCACTCAACCAGCAACACCAACCTGGGGACCATCCAGGGCCACACCGACGACAGACCTTAGTGAGGGCAGTGCCATCAAACAGTGGCCCTGGCAGCAGGGATGGGCGGCAGGACCAGGGGGCACCAACAGGGGAGGGGGGGTGGGGGCATGCGTGGCTGGGGCGCGCGGTGAAAACCGGGGACACCATGTAGCCCATGATACCTGGTTGGGCACGCGTGTATGCGTCATGATGACACGTGTTCCCCTCCCCCTGCAGATAATCATGTTCGGTCACGGCCGCTGCCCTACATGCAGCCCTGTGGCAGCGTGAGCGGGGGGGACTCAGAGATGTGGCAGAGTCTGCAGCAGAGGACCGGGTTGCCGCTCAGGCTGGAGGACCTGCCGCCCAACAGGATGTGGAGGAGGAGGAGGTGGTGCCAAGGAGGCGCCAGATGAGGCCCCTTGTATACTGCGACCGCATGTCCTTTGAGGAACTCCCAGACCGGGCATGCAGGAGGAGACTGCGGATGAGCAGGGAGACTGTCAGGCACTTCTGCTGGGCAGATCGCTGGGGAAGGGGTGATGGGGACGGTCGGGGGAGGGGGGGGGGGGCGGCTGCACGGTCTACCCACTGGGCCTCACTTGCCCACCACCCCTCACTCTCAGTGGCCATCACTAACCGCCCCAGCCCCATACCCATCAGACAGAGCACCAAGGCTGGTTTTAACGGTGTGAACATGTGTTTATTCTGAACAATTTAGTATATAGAGTCTGTGCCCTAGCCCCTGTAACTCAACTGTGCTCTGCACCCATGCCAACTTAACTGGTGTCTAACATTCTGGCCCTACCGCTACTCCTTTATGGTTCCCCAGGAGTGGAGGTGGACGCTGTGACTCCTGCCCTGTTGATGCACGTCTCCTGGGGCTGTCAAGCCTGGATGGGCCCGGCTGCTCCTTGGACGTCCCATGTGGCGTGGTGCCACCCTGTTCTGCCCGCTGCCCACCAGATGCACCAGGAACAGGAGTGGGGGTGGCGAGGGGTGCTGAGGTGCTGCGCTGTTCTGGAACCTCCCCTGCAGGAGTCACCGGCACAGGCCCCAGCATCTCCTCCTCCCTCGGGGATGGCCCCCTGGCTTCTTCATGGGATGGAGGTGCGAGCAGAACCATCCCCCGTGGCCGCCCTGACACTTGGCGCTGCCAGTACTGGATGCCCGTTCTGGTATCGAAAAGGGTCTGGACGTTTGCGGCCATGGAGCACCGGGAGTGGACCACCTCCCTCTGTGTCTGTGCGACGCCGGCCAGCACCTGGGCAATGTCGCTCATGTTCTCAGCAATGGCCTGCTGTGACTGGGCCATCACCTGGGCAATGCCATTGATGCTCTCAGCAATGGCCTGCTGTGACTGGGCCATCACCTGGGCATTGCCATTGATGCTCTCAGCAATGGCCTGCTGTGACTGGGCCATCGCCTGGGCATTGCCATTGATGCTCTCAGCCATGGCCTTCTATGACTCGTCCACACTGAGGAGCGCCACTATAATCTGCTGCTGGCACCGGCACATGGCTGTGTGTGAGAGGGCAGCCCTGTCCTGGGCCTTGGCCCCCACCTGCACAGAATACCCCAGGCCTTGCACACGCTGACCCATGTCTGACACTGTCGCCCCCATTGCCTCCATCGCGGACACCACCCGTGCGGTTTTGGCCTGGGTGGCACGCATGACCGGCACCACCCCCTGCTCCTGCCTGCGGTTGGACTCCTCCATCTGCCCCTGAAGGTGCTGGAAGCCGGCCGTCATCCCCTCCTCTAGTCCCTGGGTCTCTGACTGTACCTGCACTATGGCTGGGACTGGACCTTCCAAGAGCCCGGGACCCGTCAGTGTGGCAGCTGGTTCCTGGGGCCAGCCTGCCCTCCGACCGTTCGGCCCCTCAGCTGCTCCTTCCTCCACCTGCTGTACCGGATCGACTGTGTGGTGCGCACCAGTGAGTGTCCCAGAAGCCTCTTCACTAATTTGCCCAACCGAGGTGATAGTGTCTGAGATGGTGGACAGTGGAGGAGATAGCTGTGACGGAAAGTCTGTGTCCTCCTCCAACCCCAACTCCGTGGTGTCCTGGGTCGTGGTGTCCTGGGTCGTGGTGTCCTGGGTCGTCTCGGGTAGAGGGCTGGTGTTCCGGCTGCTCTTCCCATCGGTACTCGGCTGTCTAGGGGGCATGGCTCAGGCACTGGCTGGTGGTGGGGGGCCCCGGATGGGCCGGGACCATCCCCGGCTGGCTCTGTAAGACACAAGACAGCATGCATGGTTAGACAGCCGGATGAGGTGAGGCGTGAGGTGGTGGGAGCTGGGGTGAGGGGGGGTTGCCTTGTACTGGGGGTGGGGGGCAAACACAAACAGCAACAGTGTTAGACGGAATCGGCGAATCAGCCGCCAGTCCGTTAACAGCGTGTTGTGTTTCCCGATACGCCCGTGTTAGCCCCTTGGGTGCAGTTGAATCGCTGCAGCTGTGGACCCAATCACGCCATCGTGAAACCCCACCGTTTTCATGACGCCGTCAACGTCTCAGGAACGGAGAATCGAGCCCAGTATCTATCCCCCCCCCCCCCCCCCCCCCAATCAGTACTACATTCCTTTTCACTCCCACTTGAATGGCTGCTTGTACCGCAATGCCATTGTCAATTTACACTATTTACCCTCAACCACACAGGTTAGAAGAACCTCGTACTTTATGGGTCAGAGGAAAGGTTCCTCCAGCTCCTGAACCTGGGACCTGTTTGCTTGCCTGACTCACAGCTACACCTTCCTGTACCTGACAATTGACCAGACCTGACCTATTCAATCAAAGGGGCGCGACTGCCCCTTGAATCAAATTATCCAGATTTCCTCCCCTCCCCCAATCTTTGCTCTCTGACCCAGATCACTGAACTGGTAAACTGCAAACCTAGAACAACAGTCTGGGGTTTCAAATCCCACCATTGGTAAAAATCCACCCCCCAATGTTTGCAGCCCAGACTCCAGCTAAACTGCTGAACTGCAGTTCCTCAATAAAATGAAATGAAAATCGCTTATTGTCACAAGTAGGCTTCAAATGAAGTTACTGTGAAAAGCTCCTAGTTGCCACATTCCAGCACCTGTTCGGGGAGGCTGGTACGGGAATTGAACCGTGCTGCTGGCCTGCCTCGGTCTGCTTTAAAATCCAGCGATTTAGCCCAGTGTGCTAAACCAGCCCCTCAAGATGCAAGTGCTGCAGATGTGGTTGTTCAGGATTGTAGTACCTGACCATTAACTCATTCTGCAGCTGCAGAAAGCCACCCCGAATGCCTTGTGTACTTCTTTAATTAGACTGTGTACTAACTCAACCTATCTTTATACTTATTAGTCTTCTAGCAAATTACTTGACCTAGTTAAAATTGTAGGTGATTAAATTAAATATTTACCTCAACACAAGGCAAAACAAACACACACCACTTTCCTTACTAATCTACAATCTTGATGCTGTGTTCTGCAGCTAATCTGTATCAGCAGATTCTGTTTACTTTTATAGACCCTTTTGAACCACACCCATAGATAACTGGTGACTCAGTTTCATGCTCACCTATTAGAACTTATTCAGGCAATCACTTTTAGCCAGCCCTGACAGGCAGTGTCTGCTAAATACTGATTAACTTGCAGTTTGTATTTATGGTTGAAGTTATACTCAAACCCGGTCCGGAAAACGGCGGGGAAGGAGGAGGGCCGCCTTGTGAACCTGCTCCCGAGCCTGGTGAAACTCCCTGTTAATAGGTCCAGGCAACGTGCGACTGAGGAGGTCGTCCGGACGGACTGCCTGCCCCTCTTCCGCGGCCGGGTGACCCTGGAGAGGGAGCATATAGTGTCCACGGGCACACTCGAGGCCTTCCGTGCTCGGTGGGCATCGCATGGGGTGGAGTGCTTTAGCGGCAATTATTAAAGTGCACTTTAATTTGATGTTCTTAAGTTTCTGTTGATCTTTGTTTCATTTGGGCAGTGCAGTGCCCCTGTCACGAGCGGCCCTTTTAATTTGTCCCTTAGTTTGTTTTATTTTGTCTGATTGGCTGAACCCCAAAAGAGTAAAGTTAAATTCAGAGGACGCGATCTACCGGCCGGGCAGCACCTGAACAGGAATGCAAAACGGCTGGTAGATGCTGGGTGAAGCCTCCCGCGGGCTTCCCAACAGCCAGTACATCTCACAAGATCAATCCAGACGTTACAAGGCATTGCAATCAGGATCCCGCCCACAATGGTCATGACTAAGTCCAGCGACCTTTTTTTATTAAATATAGAATACCCAATTAATTTTTTCCAATTAAGGTGCAATTTAGTGTGGCCAATCCACCTAGCCTGCATATCTTTGGGTTGTGAGGGCGAAATCCATGCAAACACGGGAAGATGCATGGGTGGCCAGGGATAGGGCAGCGTGGCCCCCTGGCTCTCCCCCTGGAACGCTGGCAGCCTGGCTCTGCCATGGTGCCCTGGTGGCACCGCAAAGCCAGCAGGAGCACTGCCAGGGTTGCAGTGCCAGGGTGCCCAGATGCCCACCTGTCACTGCCAATGGTCACGACCTGGGGAACCATGCCCACGAAAGGAGGTTGGAGGGGGAGGGTATGGAGGTTGGGGGGGTGCAGGGCGATATGAAGGGGCCTCCAGAAGGTTGGGGGTCCTGAAAGGGGCCCTCAGTGACCCCGTAGCGGGATGTCATCACTTTGGTGGAAGGGGTGGGGGGTTATGCCCATGTGTGGGGGGAGGGGGTTGGGGTGGCATTGTCTATGGGAAGGGGAAACCAAAACAGAGATCGAGGCACCCTTTCAAAATAATGGCCGGTTCTCTGAGGAGCGGGTCTGGCCCAGTCCAGTGATGAAAATAATTCTATGTGTGGGCGAGATGGGGTGGTTAGTTCTGTGTGTGGGCGAGATCGGGTGATTAGGTAGTGGTGGGGGGTACTCGCCGACAGAGCCCGTGGGAAACTCCCAGCAAACCCCGCCACAAATGACAAAATTAGAAACTTTTCCGTTCGATCGTACCCAGCAAGGTGAACTAAATTTCAGTTTGACACTACTTGCCCTTTATTATTTAACAGAGTGCCCAACTTGCATCAAATTCCTAACCTTTCATATTGTTCATATTTCACTCTCCTTTGTATAGTTCTCTGGTTTGATGTTCTCCAGCACAATTCTGGTGCTATCTAACGTCATGTTCCTTTTCTTCCAGATGGAGATGCTTCGACGTTCCTCCATCTTTGCTGCTGAAGTGATGGAGGTTTTTGACCGCTCTCCCCCCGATAAAGAGCTTATTTCTCAAGCCAAAGCGCTGTGTCGAGATTACATCCACTCCCGCCTGATCCGAGCTGGTATCGTCTGGAGTAAACCAGAGACGGCGGTGTCGGGTCCAGCAAGCAAACTTACTGAGGTTTCCGCCGCACTCCTTCACCTGGGTAAGTTGACCAAATGCAGGGACACAGAAGAATTAGAAGGAAAGTAATTGAGTCACAGTGGTGGAAATGGGAAGAATCGTGGGGAGCGAGAGTTGGATGGTGAGAATTGGGATGAGAAAGGAATGGAGGAAGGTGTGGTGATATACATCACTGTAAATACACAAGGGGTTAATGTAAATACACATAGACTAGATAGACACTAGAGGGAGCACCAGAGACATGACACACAGACATTCAACCAATGGGTCAGTAAGATAGAACACGACCAATGGACATTCACGATACACACAGAGGTGACACTACCACAGGGGGGTATTACACCAACCCATATAAAAGGACACAGCACACATGACCTTCCTCTTTCCAGTGGAGACTCTCAGTGAGTATACAGGGTTGATTTGAAACACTTCACACCCACCACGTGGATTGTAGCAGACTGGTTCGTTAGTCTGAGTAGCTATAGTAGGATTAACAGGAGAGTCAAATCCAAGTAGGAGAATTGTTAACAGTTTAATAAATGTGTTAAAGCTATTTCCAAGTCTGAACCTTCCTTTGTCGGAGTGCACATCAAGGAAGCAGCTTATGCTACGTCAAGAGCATAACAAAACAGAAGGCATGATAGAAATTGAGTTGTGGATGGGGGATTACAAATAATAAATGAACTCCAGTCAGAAAAGCAATGCAAATTTATCATGCCTGCAGCTGATAGTAAACTACGGAAGGTTTTGGGATTATAGACAAAGCAGTTGCAATTTCCAGGGACCTCTACAATATTTCCAATTGGAAATGGCAGCTCGGGTTGCTTCGGGCTGTTTCTCTGAAGTAGCGATCAATAAAACAAACAGAATGCGGCAGTACAGAATATATTTTGTGATCTGATGTGCTGACAATGCGGGCTTTGCCACTTGGCAGCGTTAATCCGAAACTTGAGTGGTGTTGATTTTTAAACCTTTTAAAATGAAGGTTCCCGGGGCAGTTTGAGCCCAAATTTCCAATGCGTGCTCCCCCTCCGCTGCTGGCAATCCCCAGCAACGCACACTTGTAACATTCCCTACTGTAAAGTCAGGAAAGTAAGAGCACGAAGCCACCCAGTCAAGAGAAAAGATGAAATAAACTATTTTTAAAGAGGGGATACTGATAGGAAAGGTCTTTACAGATGGATAGAAGATAGTATGTGGAAAGGAAGTGACTAATCTCAGGCATTATCTCAAGTTAAACCCCATAACTGCAGAAAAGGTAACGTAAGCACAAAATAGTAAAAGGCAAGTGCGAGGCTGGTAGCAGGAAGTTTTAATTCACACACACTGATAATAGAAGGGACAGTAGTGGGGCAAAAACGTAAATATTCAAGAGTAATTTGGATGCTGTGGTTTTGAGACCATGGGGCATTGCTGCCTCACGGCGCCATGGACCTGGGTGGCTGCGTGGAGTTTGCACGTTCTCCCCGTGTCTGCGTGGGTTTCCTCCGGGTACTCCGGTTTCCTCGCACAGTCCAAAGATGTGCAGGTTAGGTGGGGTCACAGGGATAAGGTGGGGTTGTTGGCCGAGGTAGAACGATCTTTCGTGGGGTCGGTGCAGACTTGGTAAGCTGAATGGCCTCCTTGTGCACCTTTGGCATTCTATGGTGGAGCAGATGAACCCCAGTCTATGCTGTGGGATCTTGGAAAGGTTAAAGAGAAGGGAAAATATCTTTACTGATTTTTTTTTCTAGGTTCCTGACTCAGGATTGTCACCGCAGATTCTGGTGACAAACTTGGATTGCCAACGTAGAATCATAGAATTTACAGTGCAGAAGGAGGCCATTCAGCCCATCAAGACTGCACCGGCCCCTGGAAAGAGCACCCTACTTAAGCCCACACCTCCACCCTATCCCTGTAACCCAGTAATCCCACCTAACCTTTTTTTTTGGACACTAAGGGCAATTTATCATGGCCAAACCACCTAACCAGCTGTCATGTGAGAGTACCTTTAAGAAATGGGTGTTTATAAATGGGTGTGTATATAAATATCTGTAGTGAGAGTACCTTTAAGAATTGGGTATTTATTACTGCAGTGATGTCAGAGAGTGGGTGGAGCTGGGCTGTCTGTCAGCTTTTTACTTTAGTTTTAGGCTATTTGCTGCAGGGTGTGTTTTAGTTTCGATTTCAGAGCTGGATAGCTGCAGTCACAGCCAGAAGGTGCATGAATCTCTCTGTAATCTAAAGACTGTAAATCGATCCTGGTGATTTAAAACTAATAACAGTAGTGACTTTTTTAAGACTTACGGATGTTAAAAGGAAATCTTAAAGGATTACTTAGCGTTGTATTCTTTGGGGGTTGTATTTGAATTAATGATTGCTAAGATGTTCACTGTATGTTTTAAAAAGGTTAACTTGAGTTCATAGAATAAACATTGTTTTGCTTAAAAAATACTTTTCCATTTCTGCTGTACCACATCTGTAGAGTGGGCCATGTGCTCCCCATACCACAATCTATTAAAAGTTGTGGGTCAGGTGAACTTCATGATACACTTTGGGGTTCTCTAAACCCTGGCCCATAACACCCACATATCTTTGGATTGTGGGAGGAAACCGGAACACCCAGAGGAAACCCACACAGACACAGGGAAAACGTGCAGACAGTGACCCTAGCCGGGAATCAAATCTGGGACCCTGGAGCTGTGAAGTCAACTGTGCTAACCACTGTGCTACTGTGCTGCCCAACATGTGGCTCTGAAGAGGGGGGGGGATGCAGGTCAATCTTCCATTCCTCTGAATGCCTAATCTCGGGTCTATAGGCACATTATTTGGGGGAGGAGCGGGGGTGGAAAATCTGATGAGGAAGTCTACACTGGTTGCATAAGTGCACTTCCTTCTAGCTGACTCATGCACAGTGATTTGTTTCACAATAGAGCAAATAGAATCAGATAGTACTGACGGAGGAGGGCACTTGATCCATTGTGTCCACACGACCCAAATAACCCTGCTCCCCTGCTCTTTCCACTCCAAATGTCTCCTTTCAAATATTTATCTAATTACTTTTTGAAAGTTATGTTTGAATCTGCTTCTATCATGCACTGCAAATCATAATAACTCGCTGTGTGAATGGATTTTTTTGCCTCAGTTTCAGAAATTTTATTCCAGGTTTCTTGCATTTTCAAAAACCTTTCTCTGTTCGTCCTGTTTCAACTTTGGCTTTTGATCTCTTTGGATTAAAATTGATTCAGCCCAGCCACCAATTATTCTTAAAGACTCTTCCTCAGGATTTTTCCCAATGCTTGCTTTTGCTCTGGCAAGCCCATATAACAAGAGAGTTGAGGTGCACCAGCCTCTAGCAGCTCCAAAAGTCTGATTTCCCACCCCAACCATCAGCTCCCCCTTACATGGAGGGCTGAGGGATCATCATGGGGACCTCGCCCAACTGCCAAAGCCCTTCCTTCCTTCCACCAATGTGAGCAAGCATCAGCTGCACGGGCAGGTAGATGTGGAGAAGCATTCCCAAGGCACCCTTGTAGATTGGGTTCACTCTGGCGCTCAGGCCTGAGGCCTACCATTTTTACAAATAGAAAATGCTGGAAAAGCATAAAGTCAGTGAGCACCTGAAAGAGGAAGAGAGTTAGATGTACTGAATACCACTCTTCATCGGAGTAAGCACAGTGAAGCTGAAAATCTTTCTTTATAGAACTGACCAAAATAAAGTAGAACAAGGAACACTTATCTCAGTGCCATGAAGGGGCTTGCCAATCTCTGGTGTGGTGACCCACTCAAAGACCCTAATCTATACGGCTGCAGAATTGTACAGCACAGAAAAAGGCCATTCAGCCCATCATGTCTATCCTGTATGAGATGCTGACTAAGATTCACTGCATTTTTAATTATCTTCTGTTGTTGGTACAAGTTCCCAGAATTTTGATTTTCCTTCTTGATTCACCAATTTCTTGATACGCCTAAGATGTTGATCTAAAAATAATAATTCCCCAATGTCCTCTGACCCGCATTGGAATTTCAACTGATTTCAGTCAGTTGAAGGCCAAGTGTGGACATGTACGGCGCAATCCTCTACATTTGTGAGACTCTAACTCGAGCTGTGGGTGCTGACTTTGTGCAAAACCAGAAAACGGGTTTTACAAACCATTTTACCTCTCTCCACATGAAAATAAGGAAGGGGAGGGTAGAGATCCCCCCCCCCCCGAATTGTCTCCAACATTATAAAGCAGCAAAACCCACTGTGATGAGACAGCTGCATGTCATCAGGACGCGCCACAAAACATTAAAGCTGTCTGAGGCCCTGGTGTGCCAAATCAAGAAGAATCTCAGGAATTTGAATGTTTGCTTCTTTTGGAATATACAGAGCAGCTGTTCCCATAGTCAAAGGAGGTGGAATTAGTGCTAAGCCCCAGCCGAGAATGGGTGAATCAGTGGCTTGTTTACACCTCAGCTGTGCTTATTCTCCCGCGCAGATCCCCCTGCAGAAACACATTGGCAGGCAGCAAGAGCTTTGTCTCGAGCTTTTGCAGCTAAAACTAGCCAATGCATCATCATATTCCCTGTTCACCATGCACCCTCAAGAAAAGAAGACTTGCATTTATATAAGCATATGTCATGACCCCAGTGTAATATCCTGCATGGGGGCCTATGGAGTGGGAATGCTTGTCTTCCCTTGCCCAGTACAAGCTCCTCCCCCCAGGGGGTGGTGTATCTCAGTTACCTAGAGCAGTGGATCTCAAACTATCTGATGTGGCATACCGGCAGCTTTTTTTTCAATGTGCCAGGGACCGGTGCCGGAACCTTGGAACCCCCCCCCCCACCCCCCCCCCCCCCCCCTCGAGGACAGAGCTTGGACCCCCCCCCCCACTCCGCACGGCCCGAGGACGCAACCCCCCCCCCTCAGCACGGCCCGAGGACGCAAACCCCCCCCCCAGCACGGCCCGAGGACACAGCACCCCCCCAGCACGGCCCGAGGACGCAACCCCCCCTCAGCACGGCCCGAGGACTCAACCCCCCCCCCCCAGCACGGCCCGAGGACGCAACCCCCCCCCCAGCACGGCCCGAGGACGCAACCCCCCCTCAGCACGGCCCGAGGACGCAACCCCCCCTCAGCACGGCCCGAGGACGCAACCCCCCCAGCATGGCCCGAGGACGCAACCCCCCCCCCCCCGCTCAGCACGAGGACGGAACCTTGGAACCCCCCCGCCCCAGCTCAGCACTCACCTTTGCGCTGTATCATGTGTGAAAGTGTTTCTTTTCTGGGAGTACTCCACGTACCGGCAGACGACGGCTCACGTACCGGCACCGGTACGCGTACCACACTTTGAGAAGCACTGACCTAGAGTATATATGGTCGGCCAGGAAGGTACTGACCAGAGATGTACCTGGTAGGGGTCTACTAGGAGTGTAAATATAATGTTTGTAAATAAAACTTTGTTCTTATTTTTACTTAGTTTGGACTCCCGCGTCCTTATTAAACACAGGAGTGTTTCACAGCAATTGGGGTACTTTAGAAGTGTAGTTCCTGTTGTAATATAGGAAACATGGGAGCCCATTTGTGCACAGCAAGCTCCCACAAACAGCAGTTACGATGATGACCAACTAATCTTTTTCAGTGATGTTGGTTGGAGGGAGTAAATATCGGCCAGGACAATGGGGAGCACTCATCTTCCCTTGCCGAGTACAAGCTCCTCCTCCCAGGGGGCGGGGTATCTCAGTTACCTAGAGGTTGGCCAGTAAGGTAAAAATGGTGCCCTGGGATCTTTTATGTCAAGTTGGCAGGATAGGCAGCGCTTTGATTCAATGCATCGTTCAAAGGGCAGCACTTGGAGCATTATCCTAGATTTTTATTTTCAGGTTCTTGGGGCCCAACTCAAATCCTTCTGACTTGTAGGCAAGAGAGCTACTAACTGCAGCACAAGGTGCTGCTGAGGGATAGGCCAGATCCTTTGCGCTAACTCAACCAACATGGATACCATCTGCTCATATCTTACTCCATGCCGGCAGAAGTAAATTTGGCAGATAGTTGAAATACAAGTTTAATCCTCTAATTATGAATTTGGTCACCGAGCTAAAGGTTTCTGACTGAGGTTTTCCTTTGGTGACAGTGGGGTGGGGGGGGGGGGGGGGGGGGGGGGGGGGAGGAGGGGGCGTGGCTTTGGCTTGGAGGCAGGTGAGGTGAAACAGCAGAAACAGTGAATTGTAGAGAGGGTGACCTAGTGGCAGTGCCACTGAACCAGTGGGCGGCATGGTACCGCAGTGGTTGGCACTGTTGCTTCACAGCACCAGGGTCCCAGGTTCGATTCCTGGCTTGGGTCACTGTCTGTGCGGAGTTCTTCCCGTGACTGTGTGGGTTTCCTCCGGGTGCTCCAGTTTCCCCCCACAAGTCCCGAAAGACATGCTGTTAGGTAATTTGGACATTCTGAATTCTCCCTCAGTGCACTGGAACAAGCTCCGGAGAGTGGAGACTAGGGATTGCCACAGTAATTTCATTGCAGTGTCAATGTAAGCCTACTTGTGCCAATAATAAACATTATTATTATTAACCAGAGGCCCAGGTGAATTATCTGGGGACGTGGGTTCAAGTCCCAGCAAGGCACTTGGTCCAGTTAGGATTGCTTTCCTCCAGATAAGGAGTTGTGATGCAAACTGTTTCCTCTGACATCTGGTGTTCTTGTGATTGTCCTGGTGAGTGGGAGGTGAAAAACATCAATGAAATGTCTTGTTTCAGCAACACTCAAATTGAATAGACTTCTAAATAGAGTATTGAGGTAGAATCGTCAAAGCTGTGTGTATAAATGAAGATGCACCTTCCACAAAGTGAATCCACCATTAATTTATTACACTGTGCTCCCAGAACCTTCATTTGCTATGCAGTGCAGGTTTGGAGGAACAATAGTGCCACTGAGGCAGTGAGAATCAGTTCTGGTACAGTGACGGAAAAATGAAAATGGCTTATTGTCACGAGTAGGCTTCAATGAAGTTACTGTGAAAAGCCCCTAGTCGCCACATTCCGGCGCCTGTCCGGGGAGGCTGGTACGGGAATCGAACCGTGCTGCTGGCCTGCTTGGTCTGCTTGAAAAGCCAGCGATTTAGCCCAGTGAGCTAAACCAACCCCTCATGCCTGCACCTTGTACCTCCAAGGGAGGGGTGGATGCACAAAGTAAAAGACAGCAGCAGTTTCAAGTGGGCAGGGTAACATTTTGTAACACTCACACAGCAGCCGGTAGATCGAGCATTAGAAAACTGGTGAAATACATGCCCTGATTAAGGAGCAAAAACACAGAAACAACTGCAGCAAAAATCAGAGTTGCTTCCAACTTTCCATTCTTGTAGCTATAATGAACCCTTTAAATAGCCTGGAAATGGCTGTCTGCCAGCATGTATTGCTCTTGGTTTTGGAACTGAAACCTGTACCCAACGATTATAGCTATCAGGGGAGATTGAATAAGTTTATTTTCTCTAGAAAAGATAAGGCAGAGGGGGATAACCCGATATTGGTCTTTAAGATTAGGAAATTAAATTGATAGGGTGAGCGCAGAGAAGATGTTTCCGCGTGTGGGGGAGAATAAAAGTAGAGGATATAAATAAGATTGTCACCAATGAGTTCAATCGGGAACTTGGGCGAAGTGATCCTGAGAGTGGTTAGAATGTGGAACTTGCTACTACAGGGGGTTGTTGAGGTGAATAGCATCGACTAATTTAAGGGGAATTTAGGTAAGCACGTGAGAGGGGAGGTAAAGTAAGATGGGAGAAGGCATAAACCCTTACAGTTGGGCTGGATGGCCTGTTTTTGTTCTGTTTAATTCTATGTGGTGATATAGAGGAAAATGGCATTTGGTTCATACTTAGGGTGTTTTCCCCTGATTTGTATAAAATGAAGCTCCCTGCTGTTTTCAACGGGAGCACTTGGAACTTAAATCAATTTGTAAATTGTCGGACAGCTAAAGTTAGTTGACAGCTTGATCTTTATACAATTATAGTCTCACTATGCCCCATTTTAAGATGTGCACGGAGCTGTAGCAGGATAGAAGTCACCTCGATTTGACCATTTGCAAGGATTCTGTCATCATTCCTTAACTGCACAGCACTTTTATTCCCACCAAGGTGGAGGGTCAACCAAGGCAGTGATTCCCAACCAGTGTGCTGTGTGCCATGAAGGCCGCCGATAAGATACAAAAGGATTCACCATTCACATGAGTAAACTAAAACTAACATTTGTTTTCAATTCCGTGGTTGGCATCTCCAAGTCCCAAGGAACCTTGGGCCTCCTAGAACATAGAACATAGAACATAGAACAGTACAGCACAGAACAGGCCCTTCGGCCCTCAATGTTGTGCCGAGCCATGATCACCCTACTCAAACCCACGTATCCACCCTATACCCGTAACCCAACAACCCCCCCCCCCTTAACCTTACTTTTTTTTTAGGACACTACAGGCAATTTAGCATGGCCAATCCACCTAACCCGCACATCTTTGGACTGTGGGAGGAAACCGGAGCACCCACGGGGAGGAAATGCAGACTCCGCACAGACAGTGACCCAGCCGGGAATCAAACCTGGGACCCTGGAGCTGTGAAGCATTTATGCTAACCACCATGCTACCCTGCTGCCCTGCTGCTCCTGTGCAAGTGCCCGCTCGGAAAGGCCCACAAATGTGCGGTTCAGATTTTTAAAATGTTGGTCAGACCCATGCCCAAGAGGCCAGAGGTTCCTCAGACCTTGGGGATGACAATCACCAAGCTGAAGACTCAGGCCCCAAAGTGCAAAAGCCCTGGCAGAAGTGAGGGAGACAGGGAGAGGTCAAAAGAAACCAGGGACTAGGGAGAAATAAAAAAAAAGAAAGCTCCCGGTAACAGAAGAAGACCGGAGTACAAAACAGGAGCCAATAAAGCTAACAAAGGAAGTCATGGAACAGACCGTAATTGAAGTCAGCTGGGGGGGAGCGGCATGGTGGCACAGTGGTTAGCACTGCTGCCTCATGGTGCCGAGGATCCGGGTTGGATCCCGGCCCCGGGTCACTGCCCGTGCAGAGTTTGCACATTCTCCCCGTTTCTGCACAGGTCTCACCCCCACAGCCCAAGGATGTGCCGGGTAGGTGGATTGGCCATGCCAAATTGCTCCTTCATTGGAAAAATTTGTTTTCAAAAAAGTAGGTCAGCTTGGGAGAAGCCCTAATAGATGAAGTGACCTCAAAAGAAGCCCTGAAGATCTGAATAGGCAACGGAAGGTTAGTAACCGCATGCTGCCTGGCATTAGGGCAAGAATGCACTTTTGGAGCTGTAGTGTTCAGCTTGGCACTGCCGAAGAGCTGAAATTGTGCTTGGAAATTGATGCTTGAGGGCATTTATTGTGCAGTGCGGTGTGTTTTACCACAGTTTGCCCATGGATATGCTCTTGAGGAGAAGTAAAGAATCCCGCTGTGAGCCAGATTTGACTGAAAGAACATAACATCAGGAGACAAACCCGAGGTTCATACCCAGACAGGGCAGCGACACCCACTTGGCCTTTGGTATTTTGAAAAATGAATGAAATGAAATGAAAATCGCCTATTGTCACAAGTAGGCTTCAAATGAAGTAACTGTGAAAAGCCCCTAGTCGCCACATTCCGGCGCCTGTTCGGGAAGGCTGGTATGGGAATTGAACCGTGCTGCTAGCCTGCCTTGGTCTGCTTTCAAAACCAGCGATTTAGCCCTGTGCTAAACCAGCCCCTTGTCTCTTGTCCTGTCCCAGCACGGTAGCATTGTGGATAGCACAATCGCTTCACAGCTCCAGGGTCCCAGGTTCGATTCCGGCTTGGGTCACTGTCTGTGCGGAGTCTGCACATCCTCCCCGTGTGTGTGTGGGTTTCCTCCGGGTGCTCCGGTTTCCTCCCACAGTTCAAAGATGTGCAGGTTAGGTGGATTGGCCATGATAAATTGCCCTTAGAGTCCAAAATTGCCCTTAGTGTTGGGTGGGGCTACTGGGTTATAGGGTTATGGGGATAGGGTGGAGTTGTTGACCTTGGGTAGGGTGCTCTTTCCAAGAGCCGGTGCAGACGCGATGGGCTGAACGGCCTCCTTCTGCACTGTAAATTCTATGATTCTATGATTTGGAGGAGGAAGCTCTCAAACGCTGCTATGTTGCCAAGTAAGTTGAGGCGCCATTTCAAGACAAAACACCGTTCCCCTGCAAGAATATACAATATCTCAAGTCCCTGAGAGCAAAACTCAAAACAAAATCAACATATCATGGAGTGTGAGTGGGTTTCAAATAAAGGCGAGTTACGGGCTGGCTGAGCTCATAGCGAAATCAAAGAAACTGCACACCATTGCCGAAACCCAAATTCTGCCGGCGTGGAAAGCTATTGTGAAAATAATGTTGGGAGCTGATGCTGCCAAAGATATCAACAAAGTTCCTCTTTCTGACCATATAATCAAACGACGCATTGACAAATTGCCAGTTGATATTAACAAGTGCTTCAGGGGAAATTAGAAATGGCTGGAAAATTTGCCCTACAGAGTGATGATTCTGCAGCTCTGAACCAATGTCAGGTATGTTGATAGAGATTTATCAAAGGGAATTTCTTTTTTTTTTGCAAAGAATTACCCAGTCACGCAAACCGACGGCAAATCTTTTGCATCATAACTGCTTATCTGCTTATAATGTTTATGGATTCTATAACATGCTGAAAGAGTTCTGGGCTCGGCATGAATTGGCGCACAGAGATTTTATGTGATTATTGGTGTGCTAAGCTTGCATATCTTTCAGATATATTCAGCCATCTGAATGAGCTGAATGTAAGGGAAGAATGAGACCATTCTGACTGCCGCAGATAAACTTCAAAGCTCCAAAATCAAAACTGGGCCTTAGGCAGGAATAAAAAATGGCATTCATGCAGAGTACCTCTAGACACATTCTGGTTGTTTGTGGGACAAGACTATTCATCTATTCCAGATCACACGATAGCAAAACTCTTACTACTTCCCACACCTACTTGTTCTCAACACTGGCTCATGTAAAAAAACAAAAGGGAGAACATCAGTGGAGCAAGACCTGCAAGTTGCCCTGTCATCTCTCCAGATCCAAGAGACTGTGCTCACAAGTAAAATTTGTCGGTATGATGCTGCGCAGAGTATTTATATCATTTATAAACTTTCAAATTTAGAAATGCAGACTTAAGAACTGCAAACAATTTAAATCTTTAATGGGAAGCATTTTTAAATTGTGTACGCCATGGCCAGTCGTTGCGATTCAATTTTCCTGCTGGCAGTGCACCCCCACCAGCGGGTTTCACGGCGGAGTGGGGTGGTTACAATGAGAAATACCATTGACAGTCGGCAGGAAGATCCCGCCACCAGCGAATGGTGCACAGCCGAGAAACACGTGGCTGGCGGACGAGAGAATCCCACCTCACGTATTTCATGTACAACTGGTGATTGTTGTGTTATGCTTCTTCGTGTAGCATAAGGTGCTTCCTTGATGTATGCTCTGACAAAGGATGGTTCAGACTTGGAGATAGATTTAACACATTTATTGAACAGTTAACAATTATCCTACTTGAGTTCGATTCTTCTGATAATCTTGCGATAGTAACTCAGTCTAACTAACCAGTCTACTCTAAGCCATGTGGTGGGTGTGATGCTTCTGATCTGCCCATGTCCTTCTCTCTAAGTGTCGCCTGTGGAAAGAGAAAGAGCATGTGTGTCCTGTCCTTTTATATGGGTTGCCCTCTTGTGGTAGTGTCACCTCTGGGTGTCTTGACTGCCCATTGGTCATGTCCTATTCTATGTGTTCATCAGCTGTATGTCTGTATGTCATGATGTCTCTGGTGCTCCATCTAGCATTTACATTAACCCCTTGTGTATTTACAGTGATGCATATCACCACAATTGTAATTGTAAACTTAAATTCATGAAAATTGTACCAACAGGTGGCTTGTTGTGTTTTTAGGTGATTGTAGAGGTAAAGGACTTGGTTTAATGGCCACGCTGCGGCCAAAAAGCAGGTCACAGTGGCGCAGCGCAGCCGATAGAGACCGAGAGACCCTGCTCCTGAGATCTACTCGGCTCGCAACACCTCATGATATCTAATGTGATCTCGGGACTTTGCGACGTAAATCTTGCCCATTGTGGGCATATTAGAGCAAGGCAGCTAGTCTCTCTTTAATGGGCAGATTCCCAGTTACCTGAGGCGTCGGATCAATCTCCTTCGCCTCAGAGACCTTGGACAAGTGCCTTTCAGGGGCTGTTTTAGCTCACTCAGCTAAATCGCTGGCTTTTAAAGCAGGCCAGCAGCACGGTTCGCTTCCCGTACCAGCCTCCCCGGACAGGCGCCGGAATGTGGCGACTATGGGCTTTTCACAGTAACTTCATTGAAGCCTACTCGTGACAATAAGCGATTTTCATTTCATTTCAGTACTTGTCTCCACAAATGGGGATTAGATGAAAGGCACTCGTGGGGGTCTCCCAGAGGATTGGAGGACTCCAGGTGCATGCCCTTTGGGCAGGGTGGCACCCTGGCACTGCCAAGGTGCCCAGATGGCATGGCTGGCAGTTTGTGCATGGGCGCGATTGGTCTGGGGGTGCCCTGCGTGGGTGTTGGGAGGATGCGGGGGGAAGCTGGGAACCATTCCATGGTGTGTTGGGGCTTGCTTCGAAGGCCTCGGAGATCGGGAGGCTATTTAAAATGGTGGCCGAATTCGCGCTACGCTGGAGTTCTGCCAAGCGGAGCACCTCAGTACAAAACAGGGCTATGTGCGACCTTGGCCGCGCATTCTCTATTGCGGCCCCTCATCAAACGCGATAGCCTTGTGTTGTTTGGCGCTTAGAGAAACACACGGCTAAACGCATTTCCTATGGGACTTTGTTACCATTGAGTAAAATTGTGCCCACAGACATTTTCTCAATGACGGTTTGGTTGGAGAAACTAGATGTGCCTCAATTTTTTTTAATGGTATAAAGGTGTCCAGTGACATATGAAAGGTTGTGAACCAATTGCAAACAGGTGTTGAAGCATCCAAGCTGAAGCACTCCTGTGCCTGCTCAGTGAGCACAGCATCCACTTCAGCAACAGATAGTCCAGTTTTTACAGCAGTCTTCCATCTGTTTCAAATGATGCGGACACCATTAGCTGCTTCACAATGAAGGCAGTGTGGTTCCTTCCTGGAGAGCATGTCCTGATGCGCACAAATGATGTTTCTGCAGTCAGATAATACCTGAACATTAATTGAGCACAAACCATTTCCCTAAGGACATGGAGTTGGGATGAAGAGCCCTGACACTACAATATGCAATTCCTAGTCAGAGCTTTTGGCGTCCTGTGCAGCTGATGCTTTGAAGATTTAAATTTGATGGGCCGAATGGTCTTTTCACACTTGCTTCTAAAATGCAGAGGAAGAAAGCCTCTTATTTCCCAACAATTTTGTTTTTACTTCTCTGTGTTTACCAAAGAGTACTTAAGCCTCTCAATCTACCTAAGAGCAAATATAATTAAGCTCTAACTGGCCTCAAAATCCTCCTTAGAGCAATTACGCTATAACTGATCTCAGTGTTTCCAAGAGCAATTAAAAATAAAAACGCAGGGCAGCACGGTGGCCTAGTGGTTAGCACAACCGCCTCACGGCGCTGAGGTCCCAGGTTCAATCCCGGCTCTGGGTCACTGCCCGTGTGGAGTTTGCACATTCTCCCCGTGTCTGCGTGGGTTTCGCCCCCACAACCCAAAAATGTGCAGAGTAGGTGGATTGGCCACGCTAAATTGCCCCTTAATAGAAAAAAATAATTGGGTAATCTAAATTTATTTAAAAAAATAAAAAATAAAAAAATAAAAACGCAAACAGGAGCAATAAAAGACAATTTGGCCTCTCGGCCTCGCACTGCCATTCAACAATAATATGATGGCCTCCACGTTCCTGCCTGCCCCCACCCCATAGCCCTATACTACCCTCTGATCAAATATCTGTCGAGTTCAGCCCAATAACTCCCACTCTCCACTGCTCTCTGGGTAGTGAATTCCAAAGAATAACAACACAGAGATGACATGCCAAATGGCCTCTTTCTGTGCTGTATGATTCGAAGTGACAGTCAGGTCTAAGATCTAGATTCAGAGTTTCATATTGAGGAGGCAACTGCCAACCGAGTTTTTATCATAGAATTTACAGTGCAGAAGGAGGCCATTCGGCCCATCGAGTCTGCACCGGCTGTTGGAAAGAGCACCCTACCCAAGGTCAACACCTCCATCCTATCTCCATAACCCTATAACCCACCCAACACTAAGGGCAATTTTGGACACTAAGGGCAATTTATGATGGCCAATCCACCTAACCTGCGCATCTTTGGACTGTGGGAGGAAACTGGAGCACCCGGAGGAAACCCACGCACACACGGGGAGGATGTGCAGACTCCGCACAGACAGTGACCCAAGCCGGAATCGAACCTGGGATCCTGGAGCTGTGAAGCAATTGTGCTATCCACAATGCTACCGTGCTGCCCTTTATCTTATTCGATAGAGGGCTGTATTCTCCAGCGGCACGTCGTTCACTGACGGTGGAATTCTCTATTCCCTCGGGCTTGTCAATGGGATTTCCCACTGAAGCCGGCCCATGCCGTCAAGAACCCGTGGGCAGGGCTGCGCTGCCGGCGGGAAATGGAATCCCAACAACCGGAAAATTCCAGCCAGAATGTTTTTATAGAGTTCATAAAATTTACAGTGCAGAAGGATGGTATTCAGCCCATTGAGTCAGCACTGGCCCTTGGAAAGAGCCCCCTACTCAAACTCACACCTCCACCCTATCCCCGTAACCCAGTAACCTAATCCAACTATTTTGGACGCTTAAGGGGCAATTTAACATAACACCTAACCTGTGCATCTTTGGACTGTGGAAGGACACCGGAGCACCCGGAGGAAATCCACGCAGACAAGGGGAGAACGTGCAGACTCCACACAGACAGTAACCCGAGGCTGGGAATCGGCACTGGGACCCCTGGAGCTGTGAAGCTACTGTGCTAACCACTGTGCTACCATGCCGCCCAATTTTGCACCTCCATGTTTCTATGCTGAACAACCCCCACAAGAAAGCACATTCTGTTACTTTCCCCAATTTGAATGGAGCTCCAGGAACAGTGTTGCAAACCTTCACCAACAGATAGACTGTTCTGATAGTGACAGCTCAAATCACAATCATTCCTCTCATCCAAAAAGCAACACACCAATCAGCAGAATTTCTCTTTTTTTCTCTTTTTCTCTCTCTAGGTGACGAGTTGGAGTACATCAGACCAAATGTCTACAGGAACATCGCAAAGCAATTGAATATCTCGGTCAGTTCTGAAACCATTGTGTCAGACGCATTCCTGGCTGTTGCCACAGAGCTTTTCTCCGCAGGTAAATTCCAGAAATGTTAATTCAGTTGTGTATCTGACAAGTGGGAATGGGATGCTGCTCCCCAATGGTGTTATGCTGTTGAGCAACGTCTGTTCTATGTGCAAAACGTACATCACTAATCCTAGCTATTCCCAGAGATTTGTATCTTGTTTGTTTCGATTTATCTGTTTGTATGGATTTGCATTCCTGCTATTTATTCCCTGCAGTAATTTACGGAAGAGCACATTCAAGCAATCTGCTCCCAGACTCTGCCAATACTGAGGCGTGATGTAACTATAGAGCATCCCATGTGTTTGCACCAATCAATCTTTCCTTTCCTGTGGTGAAGTGACTTTTCTGCTTGGCACAGCTCCATCCAAAGTGGTAACTGACATGAGGAACTGGAGCTTAAGCAAAAGATGCCAGCTGAGAAGCAATATTTACCTATTTCTAATTTTTCACTCTATTTATCACTGCATTTCTGATCATTTAGTGTTTATCTTCTCTCCTTGGTTCCTTCATTGCTGCAGGTATCATTGTGTGTCACTTCGCCCTATAATTCAGGTAGAGGCTTGCCAATTCCATCGTGTACATTCATGAAATAGCTCTCAGTCTCCAGTCCAGATACTGTAATAATAATAATCGCTTTTTGTCACGAGTAGGCTTCAATTAAGTTACTGTGAAAAGCCCCTAGTCGCCACATTCCGGCGCCTGTTCGGGGAGGCTGGTACGGGAATTGAACCCGGGCTTCTGGCATTATTCTGCAGTGCAAGCCAGCTGTTTAGCCCACTGTGCTAAACCAGCCCCTTGTAAGAGATATGCCTGCTCCTGTCTTCATCGCACACTGGCTAGTGGAAATCTGAAACTTTCTAGCCCAAAAAACTGGTTAATGCCAGGCATCAATGAAAATTTCAAAACCGATATATTTTTGTTTGGTGAGAGTAGTCTGAAGTATAGAACCAAGGGGACGGATGGAGTTAAGATACAGATCAATCATGACCCAACTGAGTGGCTGAACAGCTAGGGTGGTTGATTGACTTCCTCATACTCCTATGTTACGCAATTACCACAGCATCTAAACACTCGTTAAAACAGTTACTTTATCTGATTAGCCCACGAGTGGCCATGTCCGGTGGCCACCTCTGCCTCCAACGATATTTGGGCCTAATGTTTGCATTGATAGTTGAGGCAGGAATGCCATTGCACATACTGGGAATAATAATCTCTTTTGGAGAGCTTGCTCCAGTAGAATGGGTTGAGTGGCCTCCTTCTCTGCTGTAACATTCTGTGACTATGGAAGTTTGTTACTTGACATGAAATGAAATGAAAATCGCTTATTGTCACGAGTAGGCTTCAATGAAGTTACTGTGAAAAGCCCCTAGTCGCCACGTTCCGGCGCCTGTCCGGGGAGGCTGGTACGGGAATCGAACCGTGCTGCTGGCCTGCTTAGTCTGCTTTAAAAGCCAGCGATTTAGCCTGGTGAGCTAAACCAGCCCCTGGTATGGTGCATGCAATGACAGCATTCTCTGGTTACATATGAATGTTCCAATAAGATTTGGAGTTCCCATCAAACTGAGCAGAAGTTGACTTTGAGTCTGTCATTTAGAAGTTTATTTTAGAAAAGCCGGGCATTATTATTTCTTCTTTCTTGCGTGTTCTCTCACGCTATCGAATAATTGTTCATCCAATTAACTTCATCACTGAGAGCTGGATTTCAGCCAGTGTATTGTGCAACAATGGCAAATATTGCTCAATGAAAAGAGTTGCTTTATGTTGCTTACATTTCACTGAAGTTTGTACCTTGGCGAGCTCTTCAAACAATGTTGGGTAGGGCATTGAAAGGTAATTGTGTTGCAAGAGCATGTAGAATTTTTGTCATTCTTTCTTAGGACGTGGGTGTCACTGGCTAGGCCAGCATTTGTTGCCCATCCTAAATTGCCCCTTGAGAAGGTGATGGCGATCTGCCTTCCCAGAACTGCTGCAGTCCCTGAGATGTAGGTACACCCACAGTGCTAGTAGGGAGGGCATTCCAAGATTCCAACAGTGAAGGATCCAAGTTAGGATGGTGAGTAAATTGGAGGGGAACTTGCAGGTGATGGTGTTCTCATGTATCTGCTGCCCTTGTCCCTCTAAGTGGCAGCGGTTATGAGTTTGGAAGATGCTGTCAAGGGAATCTTCTTGAGAGGCTGTAGTGCATCATGTAGGTGGCCCATGGTGCTGCCACTGTGCATCAGTGGTGAAGGTAGTGAATGTTTAAGGTGGCAGATTAAGTGCCGATCAAGTGGACTATTAAGGCTGCAGTCACCCAGGTAAGTGGAGAGTATTCCATCACCATTCCTGATTTGTGCCTTGGTAGATGGTGGACAGCGTTGAGAGAGTCAGGAGATAAGTTACTCATTGCAGGTTTCCTAGCCTCTGATCTGCTCTTGTAGCCAAAGTATTTATATCACTGGTCCAGTTCAGTTTCTGGTCAATGGCAACCCCCAGGATATTGATAGTGGGGAATTAGTGATGGTAATAGAACATAGAACATAGAACAGTATAGCACAGAACAGGCCCTTCGGCCCTCGATGTTGTGCCTAGCAATGATCACCCTACTCAAACCCACGTATCCACCCTATACCCGTAACCCAACAACCCCCCTTAACCTTACTTTTTAGGACACTACGGGCAATTTAGCACGGCCAATCCACCTAACCCACACATCTTTGGACTGTGGGAGGAAACCGGAGCATCCGGAGGAAACCCACGCACACACGGGGAGGACGTGCAGACTCCACACAGACAGTGACCCAGCCGGGAATCGAACCTGGGACCCTGGAGCTGTGAAGCATTTATGCTAACCACCATGCTACCGTGCTGCCCGTAATGCCATTGAATGTCAGGGGGGCGATGGTTTGATTCTCTCTTATTGGAGATGGTCATTGCCTGTCACTTCTGTGGCTCGAATGTTACTTGCCACTTGTCAACCCAAGCCTGGATATTGTCCAAGTCTTGCTGCATTGGACGTGAACTGCTTCAGTATCTGAGGAGTCATGAATGGTGCTGATAATTGTGAAATCGTAAGTGAACATCTCCACTTCTGACCTTATGATGGTGGGAAAATCATTGATGAAGTAGCTGAAGATGGTTTGACCTGGGACACTACTGTGAGAAAGTCATGTCCTGGAACTGAGATGATTAACATCCAACAACCGCAACCATCATTCCTTTGTGCAAGGTATAACTCTAACAAGTTGAGAGTTTTGCCCAATTCCCACAGACTTTGTTAGGTCTCCTTGATGCCACACATGGCCAAATGCTGTCTTAATGTCAGGAGCAGTCACTCACACATCTCTTGAATTCAGCTCTTTTGACTGTTTTTGGATCAAGGCTATATTAAGGTTAAGAGCCGAGTTGCCCTGGTGGAACCCAAACTGAGCATGAGTGAGCAGATTATTGGATTGTAAGTGCTGTTTGATAGTGCTGCCGTTGACCTTTTCCATCGCCTTACTGATCCGAGAGTAGATTGATGGGACGGCTATTGGCTGGGTTGGACTTGTCCTGCTTTTTTGTAGACAGGACATACCATACCTGGGCAATTTTCCACATTGCCGGGTAGATGCCAGTGTTGTAGCTGTACTGGAACAGCTTGGCTAGGGACCTGGCAAGTTCTAGATGGAGCACAAGGATTCAGTGCCAGAATGTTGTCTGGGCCCATAGCCTTTGCAGGATCCAGTGCCTTCAGCTGTTTCTTGATGTCACGTGGAGTAAGTTGAATTGGCTGAGTACCCAAGGCACAAATTAAACACTGGATAAAAGCAAATTACTGCGGATGCTGGAATCTGAAACGAAAGGGAAAATGCTGGAAAATCTCGGCAAGTCTGGCAGCATCTGTAGGGAGAGAATTAAACATGGGGGTATGTCACTGAGATATGGTTGAGAGAAGGGCAGGATCTTCAGTCAAGAGAGAGAAGGAGGTAAAAGAGGAGTGGCTGTCACAATTTTGATCAGGGAATCAATTACAGCAGTAAGGAGGGATGACATCTTACGAGGCTCTTCAAATCAAGCCGTATGGATAGAACTTAAAAAGCAAAAAGGAACAACCACATTGCTGTGAGTGTTCTATAGGCCCCCTAACAGTCTGAGAGAAATAAAAGGGCAGATATGTAGGCAAATTTCGGGGAAGTGTAAAAGTAATGGGTAGTGATAGTGGGGGATTTCAACGTCCCCAATTTTAACTGGGGAAGCCAAAGTGTGAAAGGGTTAGATGGAGCGGAATTCTTAAATTGCATTTAGAACTTATTAAGCCAGTACGTGGAAGGTCCTGCAAAATAGGGGCCGGTCCTCAACTTAATTTTAGGTGAAGAGGCTGGGGGGAGGCCGATTTTAATAAGATCAGATATGATTTGGCTCGAGTGGACTGGGAGCTGACATCTTTAGGTAAAGCTGTGACAGAACATAGAACAGTACAGCACAGAACAGGCCCTTCGGCCCTCGATGTTGTGCCGAGCAATGATCACCCTACTCAAACCCACGTATCCACCCTATACCCGTAACCCAACAATCCCCCCATTAACCTTACACTACGGGCAATTTAGCATGGCCAATCCACCTAACCCGCACATCTTTGGACTGTGGGAGGAAACCGGAGCACCCGGAGGAAACCCACGCACACACGGGGAGGACGTGCAGACTCCACACAGACAGTGACCCAGCCGGGAATCGAACCTGGGACCCTGGAGCTGTGAAGCATTTATGCTAACCACCATGCTACCGTGCTGCCCCTAAAACAGTGCGATGTATTTAAGAAAGAAATAGGGTGAGTACAGGGCCAGCATGTTCCAATCAAGAAAAAGGTGGGGACCAACAAATCCAGTGGAGCCTGGTATCGAGGGATATGCAGCATTTTTAAAAATGTGTTCGTCCATAAGATGTGAGCTTCGCTGGCGGGCCAGCATTCATTGCCCATCCCTGAGGCATTTGATTTGATTTATTGTCACATGTACCGAAGTACAATGAAAAATGGGGACATGAAAGGATATTGGCAAGTAAAATAAAGGAAAATCCCAAGTTATTTTTCAGGTACATTAAGGGTAAAAAGATCATTCGGAAAAGAGTAGAGCCCATTAAGGATCACAGTGGATTATGTGTGGAGCTGGAGGACGTAGGTAGGGCAGCATGGTAGCACAGTGGTTAGCACAGTTGCTTCACAGCTCCAGGGTCCCAGATTTCCAGCTTGGGTCACTGTCTGTGCGGAGTCTGCACATTCTTCCTGTGTTTGTGTGGGTTTCCTCCGGGTGCTCCAGCTTCCTCCCACAGTCCAAAGATGTACAGGTTAGGTGGATTGGCCATGGTAAATCCAGTGGCGTCCTGCAGGGAAGAGTGTTGGGGCCCTTGCTGTTTGTGGTTTATATAAATGATTTAGACATGAAGGTAAGAGGGTTGATCTGTTGGTCCACGGAAGATACGAAAATTGGTGGGGTGGTAAATAGTGAGGAGGATAACCGAAGATTATCGGAGGATATAGAGGGCTGGTCATATGGACCCAGTGGCAACTGGAATTCAGTCCAGATAGGTGCGAGGTGTTGAACTTGGGCAAGGTGTGAGGTTATGTTGGAAACTGTACAAAATATTAATTGGGCCACAGCTAGAGTATTGTGTGCAGTTCTGGAATCCACATTATAGGAGGGATGTGAAAGCATTGGAAAAGGTAGAGAGGAGATTTACCAGGATGTTGCCTGGGCTGGAGAGTTTTAGCTATTGTCATGTGTGGTGAATGTACTTCACCTAAAGCATGAGCTGTCTGTACAATAATGTGACCCATGACCTGGAAGTGATGATGCGGGCTACTTCCAGGTACTGTACTGGAACCCCGGTGGGCTCCGCCTCTGGCTCCACCCTCACCGGGGCTATATATAGTCCGGTCACCTGTGGGTGGCACTCATTTGTGCAGCCGACTCTGGCAGGCGAGTTCATGGATATTAAAGCCTAATGTTCACTCATTCTCACGGTCTCACAGTGAATTGACGGTATCACATCATGGGAGTTTACCTTTAAGAAATGGGTGTTTATCAAATTGCTACAGTGATGGAGCTGGGTTGTGTCTCTGGCTTTTACTTTCATTTTGAGCTGGAAGCTGTTTGTATTTTCTAAACCCTGATCCATAACATTACGAAGAGAGATTGGATAGACTGGAGTTGTTTTCCGTCGAGCAGAGGGGACTGAGGAGGAACATGGTTGTTTTTTGAGATATATAAAATTATGGGCACAGATAGAACACTACAGCACAGTACGGGCCCTTCGGCCCTCGATGTTGCGCCGACCTGTGAAACCATCTGAAGCCTATCTGACCTACACTATTCCATTTTCATCCATATGTCTATCCAGTGACCACTTAAATGCCCTTAAAGTTGGCGAGTCTACTACTGTTGCAGGCAGGGCGTTCCACACCCCTACTACTCTCTGAGTAAAGAAACTGCCTCTGACATCTGCCCTATATCTATCACCCCTCAATTTAAAGCTATGTCCCCTCGTGTTGGTCATCACCATCCGAGGAAAAAGACTCTCACTGTCCACCCTACCTAACCCTCTGACTATCTTATATGTCTCTATTAAGTCACCTCTCAGCCTTCTCCTCTCTAACGAAAACAACCTCAATTCCCTGAGCCTTTCCTCGTAAGACCTTCCCTCCATACCAGGCAACATCCTAGTAAATCTCCTCTGAACCCTTTCCAAAGCTTCCACATCCTTCCTATAATGTGGTGACCAGAACTGCACGCAGTACTCCAGGAGTGGCCGCACCAGAGTTATGTACAGCTGCAGCATGACCTTGTGGTTCCGAAACTCAATCCCCCTTGGAGCAGACAGGAAGAAACCTTTCCCCTTGGTGGAGGAATCAATGACCGGGGGCACAGATTTAAGGTAAGGGGTTTTGAGGAGATAGGAGGACAATCTTTTTCACCCAGAGGGTGGTGGGAGTCTGGAACTCACTGCCTGAAAGGGTGGTGAGGCAGAGACCCTCATAACATTTAAGAAGTGTTTAGATGTGCACTTGCAATGCCAAGGCGTGCACGATTATGGGTCAAGGGCTGGCAAATGGGATTCGACTGGAGCAGACACGATGGGCTGAAGGGCCTTGGTGTTGTCGACATCTGACTCTATGACCAGCATCTGTGATTCTGGAGACCTGAGAAGCAGGTTGCGATGGATCATCCACTCTACATCTCCCAGCTAGGACGATTGTTGAAAATGCTTCAGCCTCTTATATTGCACTTTCAGCTTTGACAAAGAGTCATCCAGACTCGAAATGCGAGCTCCCCTTTCTCTCCACAGATGCTGTCAGACCCGCTGAGATTGTCCAGTATTTTCTGTCTTTGTTTCTTATTTTGCACTGATGTGCTGTGCTCCCCCATCATTGTATTCTTGCTCTAACACGAAGGCTTAAAACTTTTGACTGTATCTTGATTTCTGTCCAACAATTGGAAAGTAAGGCTCATGCTGGAGAGGCTATTCAACAGAGTGGGAGAGGGGTGTAGAGGAGAAAATGGATGATTGATACAATGGGCTGGATACAGTTGAAGTGGAATGTGTTAGGGCAGCATAGCACAGACCGAGGTGGAAATCTATGGCCGTCAACCTTCTGGGAAGAATATGACTCCAATGAATGGATGAAAAATATCTAAATCTATTGTGGACCTGCTCGAAACAGGCCAGAAACCGAGGAGTAACAGTCACTGGATCCGGTGGTAGAATTTGATCCAGCAAGTTGTGGCCCAGATTTTCAGCCATGAGTCGGGGTACACAAAGTCAGGGGACGTCCCGGGTTGCTGAAATAGGAGTCCGGAATGGTGACCCCAGAATGAGTGTGGAGGCGGCCTGGTGCAAAAATCTAAAGCCACTGGAGGAACCTGGTGATTTAAGTGGCCAGCTGTTTCTGGAACCCTGACCGCTGTGAAGATGGCAAATTTTGAGTTCAGGCCTAGGACTTAGGATTTCCCGCCATGGCAGGGAACCTTTCCATCGTGGCAAAAATCCAGGCCCAAGTTTTAACTCATTAAACAAACAATAGAAAGCAGTTGAGAGGTGGAAGTTGAGAACACGCATGGCTCATTGCCATTGTGTTGAAGGCTCTCAATGGGACTTACTCAACACAACGGTGCCATGTTGTTATGGTTGCCAACCCTTCAGGACTGACCTCTAGTCTCCAGCAACTGAAGATTAATTTCTAGAACATTTTGTGAGCTAATGCAGGAGAAAAATCAGCGACATTAAATTATACTCTGTAAATTCTTATTCTTTTTTTATTCAATAAAAAATATTGGAGAAGTAGCAAAAGGCAGTTTGACTGATAGTCAAGAATCATCCAATCAGATAATATTGTTGATATCTATTGGTGTGAGTAGGCAGGTCACCATGGCGATGGATATGTTGGACAACCAATGGCAAGAGCATGGGGATTGGAGGTCATGTGATGAAACATTCAGGAACATATCCGACTTATGCTGTAACCATTCCTTGATTCTGTGCTTTTATAACACACTAATAAACTGAAACATACCATAACCCCATAATATCGCACAATAACCGTACAATATAAGACACTGCAACACAATAAGTAAAGTTGCCATAGTGCAGGTGACTCTAGGCTGCTTTCCCCTTTGAGGGGGTGTAGCCATCTGGGATGGTCACTTACAAAGGATCCCGGGAAATATGGCCACCTGCAAAGAATGATGGGAATTATGGCCAGGTGTGGGACACAGACAAGCTGCAGCTTGTATCTTTGCAAACGGCAGCCCAGACGTATGCAGGAATTCACACCTACAAATGGGCCATTCAAGGCAATTTAAAATAACAATGGGACCATCCATCCATCACATCATCTTCCAGACTAGGCGGCACCGAGGTCCTGTTCGGAGCCTCCCAGGATTGGCCACTGATGCCCGACCCAAAAGTGATGTGGTAGCCCCCGATAGGATGTGACCAATCAGAGGGTGGAGCCCTGAGGAAATGATTGATAGTGACACAGAAATTGCCCACAAAAGGGGCAGGGGAAACTCAAAATAAACCACCTTTGAATTTGAACTGACTAACTGGTTGTGTGGTCCTTTGATCGATATCTGGTAAAGCCTTGTGGTGGAATCATTTGATACCTGGCGACTCTAAAAAGCCATATCATTAATAACTTCCATATCTAGTTAATTTGGCAACAAGGGAGGGCTGACTGGTGGTGATTTCACCTGAGGATCACCACACCTCAGGCGAACGGGCAAGCTTGAGAAGGTGGGGCCGTCACAAATAACCTCAGCCGATACGGGAATTGAACGTACTTTGTTGGTATCACTATGCATCACAAACCAGCTTTCCAGCCAAGTGAACTAAACCGGCCAACATGTAACACGCTAATAAACTGTAACACACTGACATACTGTAACGTCACAAGCTGGAGTGGTCCTCCGTGGAGCAACAGAGGACAAGGGGGAAGCTGATTGAGATGTACGAGTCCATGACCTTGAGCCAACAGCACTGAGTTATTCTGCTGCGTCTGCATCACTCTTTACTTTGCAGTAAGTGCAATTTTTGAAAGTTCATGTTAACATTTTGACTATTTATTTCTCTTTGTTTGTGGTTTGTACAAGCCCAGAGTCCTGTGGGACCACATCCATTGTGAATCCCTCCGATAAGAGCGTGAGAATTCATAGATTTTTCTACAGTGCAGAAGGAGGCCATTCGGCCCATCGAGTCTGCACCGGCTCTTGGAAAGAGCACCCTACCCAAGGTCAACACCTCCACCCCATAACCCAGTAACCCCACCCAACACTAAGGGCAATTTTGGACACTAAGGGCAATTTATCACGGCCAATCCACCTAACCTGCACATCTTTGGGCTGTGGGAGGAAACCGGAGCACCCGGAGGAAGCCCACGCACACACGGGGAGGATGTGCAGACTCCGCACAGACAGTGACCCAAGCCGGGAATCGAACCTGGGACCCTGGAGCTGTGAAGCGATCGTGCTGTCCACAATGCTACCGTGCTAGAAGGTGTAGTCGGCCATTTGGCCCTTCGAAACTGCTCCGCCATTCAGCAAGGTCATGGCTGTTTTCCACCATCCCACACTATCTCCATGACCCTTAATTCCCTTAGTACCCAATTTAACATTCCTGTGCTGAGATCACTGCAGTTTTCTTATGGAAAGCCAGACTGACACTCCAGTGCAGTACTGAGAGCATGGCGCTGGCGGAGGTGCCATCTTTCTGATGAGTTTTAAACCAAGGCCCCATCTACTTGCTTGGGTGGGTATAAACAATTCCATGGCACTATTATGAAGAGCAGGGGAGTTATCCATGGTGTCCTAGCCAATAGTTATCTGTAAAGAAGAGATTATCCCGCCATTTATGCATTGCTGTGGCATTTTGCTGAAGCCAAAACAATTGTGTTTCCGACAGCAGTGACTACGCTTCAAAAATACTTTTTTCAAAAATAAATTTAGATTACCCAATTATTTTTTCCAATTAAGGGCCAATTTAGCGTAGCCAATCCATCTGTCCTGCACATGTTTGGGTTGTGGGGGCGAAGCCCACGCAGACACGGGGAGAATGTGCAAACTCCTCACAGACAGTGACCCAGGGCCGGGATTCGAACCCGGGTCCTCAGCGCCGTAGGCAGCAATGCTAACCACTGTGCCGCCCCACTTCAAAAATACATAGTTGTCGGTAAAGCATTTTGAGATGTCCACTGGTGTTGAAAAGCACCAAAAAATATGTATATTTTTTCTTTCATCTACTCCATTTGATAGTGAGTGGACATTCCCACCATTCTCTGAATATAGAAGGATACTCTGGTAGGGAGAAGGGGAGGACACAGTTATTGTGGCGCAGGTTGAACGGATGACTTGGGAAAGAGTAGACAAGAGGTTCTGGAGAAAACTTAGGAGCTGGATCGAAGAACAATCTCAAGGGACATAGTCACAAACTGAATAACTTCCAGACTAGTCCGAGATGTTCGTTTTCTGACTGAAACGTGCTGATCATCTTGAGAGAGGACGTTTGCTTGCCAGGAATCTCAGGCATGTTTTCCATCCAGATAGCTCATGGTTTATCCACATCCACCCAGTCAGTGAGAACTATCACACTCAAACCAAGGCTTCCCACAGAGGAATAATGTCACCCTCCCACTTTTTGTATTCCGCTTTATAAAACTGGATTTCAAGAGCTCTTCAGCTTTTTGGAAGGTTTCCACTAAGCATTGAGTAGCATCTCAGAGGTCTGAAGCATACACACAGCAGCTTTAACATTCACACAAAACCAAATGCCGCAGTGTCAGCTCAAGTGTTGAAATTGCTCCTTCAATTTCAAAGTCAGCACGATGACACAGTGGTTAGCACTGCTGTCTCACAGCGCCAGGGACCCGGGTTTAATTCCAGCCTCAGGTGACTGTGTGGAGTTTGCACTTTCTCCCAGTGTCTGCGTGGGTTGCCTCCGGGTGCTCCCGTTTCCTCCCACAGTCCAAAAATGTGCGGGCTAAGTTGACTGGCCATGCTGAACTGCCCTTAGTGTCCAAAGATGTGCTGGTTAGGTGAGGTTATGGGGTTACGGGGATAGGACAGGGGAGTGGGCACTATGTAGAGTGCTCTTTCAGAGGGTCAGTGCAGACCTGATGGGCCGAATATGCCTCCTTCTGTAGGAATTCTATGGTTCTATGATTCTAAATTTAAAATCAGCTCAATACCAAGTTAAACAGAGTCATTGTGAAGCCAGGCTAAGTCTTAGTGTCATTATGGCTCAGCAGAAGGCCATTTGACCCATACAGTCCTCCATGTCCATTCTCCCACTCTATTCCCAAAGTTTCTTTCCTTCAAATTGCACTTTCTTCTTAAAATCTTGTAGGGAGCGCATTCCAGGAGATTAACATTCGCTGCATAAAATAATTATTCTTCACATTCCTCCCCGCACCCCTCCCAACCATATTTCTTGCTGAAAAATCTTACATCTGTGTCCTTAGTCATTGTACCATTAACTAATTGGAATAGCTTCTTTCTTCTTTTCTATACCGTAATCCTGTCAAATCTCCCCTCAATATCCTTTGGTCCAAGAACAAGCCCAGCTTCATAGAATACTAGAATCGGTACAGTACAGAAGGTGGCCATTCAGTCCATCGAATCTGCACTGATGCTCCAAAAGAGCACCCTACCGAGGCCCAATCCCTGCAACCTCACCTAACCATTGGACACTAAGGGGCAATTTATCATGGCCAATCCACCTAATCTGTGATGTACCATTAATGACTACACGGCAAATAGTGAACTATTGTGGCTTTATTGTGCTAGATGTTAAGCCTCCTGCAGCTGGACCCAAGAATGGGGGCAGTGCAGGAGAGCGTACACTTTTATACAGAGCCTGCTGTGTGGAGCCAGCAGGCCGGGATTTACTGTACTGACTGGAGTACAATGGCAGTGTACCGTAATATATGATCAGTGGTTTACCACATTCACCCCCTGTTTAAAAAAAAGTCCAGCGGGGGTGAAGCGAAGTTACAGGTCGAGTCTGTCAGGGGCTTTGACCTTCCTCCGCGATCACCTCTGCCCCGGCTGTGGTGTGGGCGCCGATGTGAGTACCTTCCAGACCATCGCGTTCTCCCTCTCCAACTATCCGTTTCCCCGGGGGTTGTAGCTGGTCATCCTGCTCGAGGCGATGCCTTTGCTGAGCAGGAACTGACACAGCTCATCACTCATGAACGAGGAGCCCCGATGGCTGTGGATGTAGGTGGGGAAACCAATCGAGGTGAAGAGACTGTGCAGAGCCTTGATGACAGTGGCAGAAGTCATGTCAGGGCATGGGATGGCAAAAGGGAAACGGGAGTAATTGATGAGCAATGATGTTGAGGAAGTACATATTACAGTCAGTGGAGGGGAGGGGCCCTGTGAAATCGTGCTCAGGCGTTCAAAGGGGCGGGAAGCCTTCACCAGATGTGCTCTGTCCGGCCGGTAGAAGTGTGGTTTGCACTCCGAGTAGACCTGGGAGTCCCAGGTCACGGTCCTGGCCTCCTCGATGGAGTAAGGCAGGTTGCGGGCCTTGATAAAGTGGAAGAACCGGGTGACCCCCCGGGTGACAGAGGTCGTTGTCGAGTGCCCGAAGTCGGTCTACTTGTGCGCTGGAACATGTACCACAGGATAGAGCATCTGGGGACTCATTGAGCTTCCCAGGGCGATATAAGATCTCGTAGTTATAGGTGGAGAGTTCGATCCTCCACCTCAAGATCTTGTCGTTCTTAATCTTGACCCGTTGTGTGTTACTAAACATGAAGGCAACCGACCGTTGGTCAGTGAGGTGAGTGAATCGCCTGCCGGCCAGGTAATGCCTCCAATATCGCACAGCTTCCACAGTGGCTTGGGCTTCCTTTTCGACAGAGGAGTGCCGAATTTCGGAGGCATGGAGGGTACGGGTGAAGAAGGCCACGGGTCTGCCTGCCTGGTTTAGTGCGTCGATGCGTCGCTCTCCACCTGGAATGGGAGGGACTCGGCGACTGCGTGCATCGTGACTTTGCCAATGTCCGTCTTGATGTGGTTGAAGGCCCAGCGGGCCTCAGCCGTCAGGGGAAAAATGGTGGACTTGATGACTGGGAGGGCTTTGTCCGCATAATTAGGGACCCATTGGGCATAATATGAGAAGAAATCCAGGCATCGTTTCATCGTTGGGACAGTGAGGGAGGGGGAGTTCCTGGAGAGGGCACATGCGGTCGGGGTTGGGCCCTAGGACTCCATTTTCCACAACGTAGCCAAGAATGGCTAGGCGGGTTGTGCGGAAAACGCATTTCTCCTTATTGTAGGTAAGGTTAAGGAGTTTAGTGGTGGGGAGGAATTTCTGGAGATTCGCATCGTGGTCCTGCTGGTTGTGACCGCAGATGGTGGGGTTATCCAGATACGGGAACATGGTCCGCAACCTTGGGCTCTCCAGGGGCTTTTACTGGCCTCAATGACCCCCTCCCGCAGAGGTTATTGGACCTCCGACCTGATAAAGGTCCTGTCCTGGACACTGTACCGTCTGCCCCTCATGGCGACGGGCTTACAGTCGGGGGTGAGGTTCGTAAAGAGCGAGGGTGGATTGACCTTCAGGGTCGTGAGGCCAGACAGTGAGGGGAGGGGGGGGGGGGGGGGGGGGGGGGGCAGAGGTCCACTGAACTTTAGGGTAAGCCTCTGGAGGTGGCATTGGAAATGGAGGCCCAGTAACAGGGCAGCGCAGGGATGGGGGAGGACGTAGAGCCTGAAGTTACTGTACTCTACGCCCTGTACTGAGAGGATCGCGATGCAGTACCCCCGGATCTGTACGGAATGGGATCCAGAGGCCAGGGAGATTTTCTGGGTGATGGGGAGAACCGGGAGGGAGCAGCGCCTTACCGTAGCTAGATGTATGAAACTCTCCGTGCTCCCGGAGTCAAAGAGAGAGTTCATCTACAGCCCGTTGATCCGTACGGTCGTCGTAGCGGTTGCGAGGTCGAGACTGGTCGAGGGTGATGGAAATGAGCTGCGGAAAGTGGTGGGAGGATTGATCAGCGGTGGCGGAGGTATCGGTGGCCAGCATATGGCCAGGCGAGCAGGGGTCCTGGGGTGCGTTCCAGGATGGTGCCGAAGATGGCGGCGCCCACAGGGGCGCACATGGCGGGCGGCATCAAAGATGGCGGCGCCCACGGGCCGCACGTGGCGGGTGGCATCAAAGATGGCGGCGCCCACGGGCCGCACGTGGCGGGCAGCATCAAAGATGGCGGCGCTCATGGGCCGCATGTGGTGGGCGGCAGCGAAGATAGCGGCGCCCCTGGATCGCACAGGGGGGGTTTTTGCTGTAGCGATGCTGGGCCTAGAAACGGCAGCGACTGATCGGGCCTGGCAGATGGTAACAAAGTGGCCCTTCTTGCCACACCCGTTGCAGATCGCGCTCCTCGCTGGGCAACGTTGTCTGGGGTGTTTGATCTGTCCACAAAAGAAGCATTTGGGGCCTCCGGAGTTGGCTGGCTGCCGCGTGGCGCAGGCGTGCGGTGCACCCGGGTTGGATGATGGCGGGGCTCATGATGCCCATGAGGGTGCCACGTGGTCAGAAGTGTAGGACTCCAGGTTGCGGGAGGCCACTTCTAAGGTGTTCGTGAGCTGCACTGTCTCTGAGAGACCGAGTGTACCAACTTCTAACAAGCGCTGGCGGATGTAGTTGGACTTAATACCCGTGGCATAGGCGTCCCTGATCAGCAGCTCCGTGTGTTGGGCTGCCGACACCACCTGGCAACTGCAGTTTCTGCCAAGTATACACAAGGCATGCAGGAAATTGTCCTGAGACTCCCCTGGGAGTTGCCGTCTCGTGGCCAAGAACACCTGATTTACAGTCCTAATATACTGTCCTTTCAGTAGTTCTATCACCTCCGTATAGGTGGGAGCATCCCGAATAAGGAGGAAGACTTGTGGGCTGACCCGTGCATAGAGTAGTTGGAGCATCTGTGGATCTGAGATTACTTTGGTGGATGCTCCGAGATATCCTTCAAAGCAGGCTAGCCAGTGCTCGAAAGTCGCTGTGGCATCGGCTGCGTGAGGGTTCAGCTCCAGGCAATCCGGCTTGAGTAAGATGTTCATCTTCAAAATTCTAGCGCAATAAATTGATGTACCATTAATGACTACGCGACGAATGGTGAACTATTGTGGCTTTATTGTGCTAGATGTTAAGCCTCCTGCAGTTTGACCCAAGAATGGGGGCAGTGCAGGAGAGCGTACACTTTTTAGGGCTAAATCGCTGGCTTTGAAAGCAGACCAAGGCAGGCCAGCAGCACGGTTCAATTCCCCTATCAGCCTCCCCGAACAGGCGCCGAAATGTGGCGACTAGGGGCTTTTCACAGTAACTTCATTTGAAGCCTACTTGTGACAACAAGCGATTTTCATTTCGTTTTATACAGAGCCTGCTAGGTGGAGCCAGCAGGCCAGGATTTACTGTATTGACTGGAGTACAATGGCAGTGTACCATAATACATGTCGTATACGATCAGTGGTTTACCACAACCTGCACATCTTTGGACTGCAGAAGGCAACCAGAACAAATTCCACACAGACGGTCACCTGAGGTCGGAATCGAACCTGGGTCCCTGTGCTTTGAGGCACAGTTCTAATCGCTGTGCCACCGTGCGGCCCAACCTTTTCAAACCAAAACTTGTAGCACAGTCTTCTCATCCTTGAAACCATTTTAGTAAATCTCCCCTTCAACCCCTCGAGGACCTTCATATCCTTTAGAACATAGAACATAGAACAGTACAGCACAGAACAGGCCCTTCGGCCCTCGATGTTGTGCCGAGCAATGATCACCCTACTCAAGCCAACGTATTCACCCTATACTAGTAACCCCCCCCCACCCCGTCTGACATTTACAAGAAACTTATGGGGTCAGAGGCGACGCAGACTGAGGAGCTGAAGCACAAGTGGGAGGAGGAGCTGGGTGGCGAGATAGAGAATGGTCTATGGGTGGACGTGTTGAGTAAAGTCAACGCGTCCACAACATGTGCCAGGCTCAGCCTGGTACAATTCAAGGTTGTTCACCGGGCTCACATGACAGTGGCCTGGATGGGCAGGTTCTTTGGGATGGAAGACAGGTATGCAAAGTGTGCGGGAGGGCCAGCGAACCATGTCCACATGTTCTGGACATGTCCAAAGCTTAGGGGATTCTGGCAGGGGTTTGCAGATGTCATGTCCACGGTGTTAAAAACAAGGGTAGTACCGAGTCCAGAGGTGGCGATTTTCGGAATGTTGGAAGGTTGGGAATCCAGGAGGAGAAAGAGGCAGACGTTCTGGCCTTTGCTTCCCTGGTAGCCCGGAGATGGATGCTATTAGCTTGGAGGGACACAAAGCCCCCAAAGTCGGAGACCTGGCTATCGGACATGGCTAACTTTCTCTGTTTGGAGAAAATTAAGTTCGCCTTGAGAGGGTCAATGTTAGGGTTCGTCCGGAGGTGGCAACCGTTTGTCGACTTCTTTGCGGAAAATTAATCGTCAGCAGGCTGGGGGAGTTAGTTTAGCTCAGAGTAGGGGGTTCATAAAGGTGGGACTTGTAAGGGGGAGACGGCTTTTGCACTATGTTTATGGATTCATGTACATTGTTTACATTGTTTATTTTGTTGTTGTTGTAATACCAAAAATACCTCAATAAAATGTTTATTAAAAAAAAAAGAACTGGATGCAATTGTAGGGGATTGCCAGGAGTGTCAGTATCTGTGGGGGCTTCCCAGGAGAGTGACAATTCCTAGAAGTTTGTCAACGCACAGAATGGGTTCAAAACCATTGATTTATGTGATGGCTTCGCACAGAACCTTCCATATTTAATTGAAAAGGCTATGGGAAAAGGGCAGGGAAATGGTGAAAGCTCTTCCAGTGAGCCAACACAGACATAATGTGCAGAATGGCCTCCTGTTCTGTACAATTCTAGAATTCAAAATCATTGAAGGAAATTGCAACAGTAGTAGACTCGCCAACTTTAAGGGCATTTAAGTGGTCACTGGATAGACATATGGATGAAAATGGAATAGTGTAGGTCAGATAGGCTTCAGATGGTTTCACAGGTCGGCGCAACATCGAGGGCCGAAGGGCCCGTACTGCGCTGTAATGTTCTATGTTCTATGTAAATAATGTGTGGATATCAATCAGGAAAAATAATTCTATATGTTCTCCTGTACCTTTATGGACGTATATATTGAATGCTCTTGTCTCTTTATGATTCTATATGTTAAGTGCTCCTGTATTTTTGTTGTGTAGGTATAACCTGGGGGAAGGTGGTAGCCTTGTACGCTGTAGCTGGAGGACTAGCCATTGACTGTGTCAAGCAGGGGCAGCACTCCATGGTACACACAATAGTCGATTGCTTAGGGGAGTTTGTCCGGAAAACACTGGTGACCTGGCTTAGGAGGCGAGGCGGATGGGTAAGAGACCATCTTTTCAGTTACTTTCAATATTTTTAATAATATCGGTCCCATCAACACAATGAATAATGATTTCCACCCAAATAATGCAATGATTGGGGTATCCCTGCCTCCAAGTCAGAAAATCCAGGTTGAAGTTCCTCTCCAGGACATGATGGGCAAGGAATATTACAGCCTTAGAACAGATTTAGTATCAGTTTGCAAATCCTTCCAACACACACCAACAGTAGGTGGTAAGAGTGGGAGAAATTCCTGGTCAGCCTTCTGATGGAAAGAAATTGGAGCCCCTACCATTGCTCTCCATAGTTCCAGCGAACAACAAGCAAAAGTGTATGTTGCCACTGCAATTCAGAGGCTAAATATAGAACATAGAACATTACAGCGCAGTACAGGCCCTTCGGCCCTCGATGTTGCGCCGTCCTGTGAAACCCCTCAAAAGTCCCTCTATACTATAGAACATAGAACATTAGATGGTCTGTGTAGATCAGATTGGTGCCAACAGCACTGGGTTTGATCCCTGTTCCTGCTGGGGTGAATTCGGGACCTGCCGCCTGCCCTGCCTGTGGTGGGGATCTTGGCTACCTCCCTTCGAGCAGAGAACTCGAAGAAGAATGCAGTGATTACTTATCATGTTGTCAAGCCTCCAACTCAAAGATCTCAGTTTGATCACTGATACTGTTTGAGTTTGTTAGGGTGTTACAGGTTGCCTCAATGCCCCAGGAATTAAGAGAGGGAAAAATCAAACAAGGTTCTTACCCTGATTATTTGTTCCCTCTGTGTACCATAGAACATAGAACAGTACAGCACAGAACAGGCCCTTCGGCCCTCGATGTTGTGCCGAGCCATGATCACCCTACTCAAACCCACGTATCCACCATATACCCGTAACCCAATAACCCCCCCCCCCCCCCCCTCCTTAACCTTACTTTTTAGGACACTATGGGCAATTTAGCATGGCCAATCCACCTAACCCGCACATCTTTGGACTGTGGGAGGAAACCGGAGCACCCGGAGGAAACCCACGCACACACGGGGAGGATGTGCAGACTCCGCACAGACAGTGACCCAAGCCTGGAATCGAACCTGGGACCCTGGAACTGTGAAGCATTTATGCTAACCACCATGCTACCGTGCTGCCCCAATGTAGGACAATGATTCAGGGCCTATATCAATAGCTGCCCATACAGGAGGATAAGTGGTTTTATATTGCAGAACTTTAAAATTCTCGTCCTTCAGTCCAAAGATGTGCATTGGCCATGCTAAATTGCCTCATCATATCCAAGGATGTGTAAGTTAGGTGGGATTACGGAGATAGGGGGCAAGAGGAGTGGGCCTCGGTAGGGTGCTCATTTTTGGAGGGTCGGTACAGACTCGATGGGCCGAATGGTGGCCTTCTGCACTGTAGGAATTCTATGGTTCAACGTTCAAATCTCTCCGTGGACGCAACCCTTGCCATATCCATAACTTCCTTCAAGCTTCCAAGGACTTACATTTTCCTAAGGCCTTTCCTCCCTTCGCCCCATCATTGGCAGTCGAACCCTCATTCATTTTATCCCGAAACGCTGGAATTCCCTCCCTAAACACCTCCACCTTGCTATCTCTCTCTCCTCCTCAAAATCGACCTCTTTGGCTCTTTGAAGTTACAACAATGTACAATGCTTAAGCTTGGCAGAAGGTCAAAAGATTGGGAATTTTTAAGAAACCGACAAAGATCATTTAAAAAAGGGAGAAATTGGAGTGGGAGAGTAAATTAGCAAGAAATGTAAAAACTTCCATAAAAATGAAAAGAACAGTGACAGTGAGTGTTGGCTCAGAGGATGAGATTGGGAATTGATAATGGGAAACGACAAAGTGGCAGAGACTTTGAAAAATATTTGTAGAAGACAGCATGGTAGCTCAGTGGTTAGCACTGCTGCCTCACAGCGCCAGGGACCCGGGTTCCATTCCAGCCCTTGGGTCACCATCTATGTGGAGTTTGTACATTATCCCTGTGGGTTTCCACCGGGTGCTCCAGTTTCCTCCCACATTCCAAAGATGTACGGAGTAGGTGGATTGGTTGTGCTAAATTGCCCCAGTATTGTGAAGGTTGTGTGATGGGGTTGCAGGGATAGGGTGGGACATGGATCGGTGCGGACACGATGGGCTGAATGGTCTCCTTCTGCACTGTAGGGATTCTATGGATTATATAGATACATCCCAAGAACGATTTTTTAAAATCAGCGAACGAAAGGGAGAGAGGAATTTAAAACAAGATCAAGATCAAGGGGCAGCACGGTAGCATTGTGGATAGCACAATCGCTTCACAGCTCCAGGTCCCAGGTTCGATTCCAGCTTGGGTCACTGTCTGTGTGGAGTCTGCACATCCTCCCCATGTGTGCGTGGGTTTCCTCCTGGTGCTCCGGTTTCCTCCCACAGTCCAGGTTAGGTGGATTGGCCATGATACATTGCCCTTAGTGTCCAAAATTGCCCTTAGTGTTGGGTTGGGTTATGGGGATAGGGTGGAGGTGTTAACCTTGGGTAGGGTGCTCTTTCCAGGAGCCGGTGCAGACTCGATGGGCCGAATGGCCTCCTCTGCACTGTAAATTCTATGATAATTCTATGAAGATCAACCGGGGGAAAAAAACTAGAAAATCTAATTAGATTAAAGCTGACAAGTCCTTTGGATCTGAAGTCCTGCATCCGAGAGTCGTAAGATACGTAGTTGCAGAGATAGTGGGTACATTGGTTGTAATCTTCCAAAACTCCTAAATTCTAGAAGAGTCCAAGCAGATTGGAAAACCACAAATATACCACCAATATTCAAGAAAGGAGGGAGACAAAAAGCAGGAAACTACAGGCCAGTTACTCTAGCTTTTGTCATTGGGAAAATGCTAGTGTCCATTATTAAAGACGTAGCAGCAAGACATTTCGAAAATCATAATATGACCAGGCAGAATCAACATGGCTTGGTGGAAGGGAAATCATAGCTGGGTTTCTCTAAAATCGCGGCTAAGTGTAGACGCCACTGTAAACACCGGGGTTTCACACCGGCATCAACGGGCCTCGATTCCGCGGCCCACAGGGGTCAGCATGGTGCCAGAGTGCTGCATGCGGCGCCGGCGCCGATACGCGGCCCTGCAAGCACCCGGCAGCTTCCACACCAGCCTGCGCAACATGGCAAGAGCCACACAGCAGGCCGGAGAGGAAGAAGGTAGGCCCACCCGGATCGCACACACCCGCCTATCGGTGGCCCCCGATCGCGGGCCTGGCCATCATGGAGGCCCCACTGCCCCCCCTACCCAGACGGCCACCGCAGCCACGGGTCCGAGCTCCCGCCGGATCCATGTCAGAACCACGCCGGCGGGAACTCAGCCGGTCGACCGCGGAGAATCGCCACGGGGCCTAATTCAACGGCCCGCAGCTGGTGGCGAATTTCCGGTCGCCGGGCCATCTCGGCTTCAACTCCGATTCTCCAAGCTTGGAGAATCCCAGCCCATGTTTGACAAAATTATGCGAGTTCTTTGAGGATGTAAGTAGGCTGGATGAAGGGAAACCAGTGTGGTGTATTAGGATTTCCAAAAGGCATCTGGTAAGTTCCCCATAAAACATTACTGTACATGATAAAAGTTCATGCTGTTGGGGGTGACATATTTAGCATCAGAGGATTGGCTAAGTAACAGGAAACCGAGACCAGATAATACTGTCATTTTCAAAGTGTTAACTTGGAAGAATTTTTGAGGAGGTGAATAAAGGGCGGGATTCTCCCTTCTGATGGCAGAGTGTTGACACCGTCATAAAAACCGGAGAATCTCCCCGTGTCTGTGCGCGTTTCGCCCCCACAACCCAAAAATGTGCAGAGTAGGTGGATTGGCCACGCTAAATTGCCCCTTAATTGGAAAAAATAACTGGGTAATCTAAATTTATAAAAAAAATAAAAAATAAAAATAAAATAAATAAATAAAAACCGGAGAATTTAACAACGGCATCATCGGACCACTAAGTGTAGTGATCCTCTGTCCTACAGGGGGCCAGCGTGGCACTGGAGTGACTTACGCCGCTCCAGCTGCCGATACCAGTGTCAAACGTGCGTCACGGTTCTGTGCATGCACACTGCGACCGGCCGAACTAGCACATGCGCGGTAGCTTGCTTCCCCGCGGCGGCCCTGACGCAACATGGCGTAGGGTACAGTGGCCGGCGCGGGGTAAAAGAGGCCCCATCAGGAGAGCCAGCCCGTCAATCGGTAGGCCCCAATCGCGGGCCAGGCCACAGTGGAGAGGCCCCCCCTTGCATCGGACCCTCTCTACCACCCTCCCCCCCCCCCAAACCAGGCCGAGCCCGACAGGATGGACGCCGAGGTCCCGCCGGGTAAGACCAGATGTGAACCGCGCCGGCGGGACTCGGGCCTTCTTGGTGGCCATTCAGCCCATCACAGACGGAGAATCGCTGGGGGGGGGGGGGCGGACGGACGTAGAGCGGCCCCTGACTGGCGCTGTGCCACCGGTACCAATGGCGCTGATTCTCTGGTCACCGGAGAATTGACAGACCAGCTTTGCACGAATCGCACCTGGCCAGGCGATTCTCCGAACCGGCGCGTGCTAAAGAATCCCGACAAAAATTCTTAAACCCCCTTGTTCTGTTGCCTAATGTTGAGGCTGCGATGCAGTTTCTTTTCAGTGTGCTCGCTGACTTAACGTCTGGTCTGGCAACAACCTCAATCTAAAGATTACCATCCTTGTTTTCAAGTCCTCCCCAGCTGCTCCCTCTCTATAACATCCGACAACCCAACAAGATTCCTGTACTCCTTGAATTCTGACCTCCTGAGCATCCACTTCCCAATTTAACATGGCATAAAACACTGTTGAAACAGGTATTCGTTCAGTTCAAATTTACTATTTTTTTTTGCGTTTAATTTAACAGCCAGAGAAAAGCAAGGGCATTACCACCTGGGAGTATAGATTGTTCCAACACTGCAACAAAATGCTTTGGCATAAAGGAACTCAGCTGTACAGTGCAGACAGCATTGCAGAGAATGTGGGAATGTACCTGTATAATTTAGTTGCTGAAAGTTTCTGGGATATCTGGTTAACACATTGATCCCATTATTCCAGGCCTGCCTCAGCTGATCTGCTGCTGAAACTCTCATTCCTGTCTTTGTTAAGTTCAGACGCAACTATTCCCATACTCTCATGCCGAGCCTCATAAGACAACCTTTCCTCATAAGAACCTTTCACCTCTTCATCCATCTATCTTTGTATCATCAGCAAGTTTGGCTCCCATGTAGAAGGCCCCAGATTATCCAACATGTTGCCATCCATAATTTAACAAGCACCAAGTTCCATTCACTTAGTGAGCTTGCTGACTTAAAAAGACTTCTGGCCTGGCAATACCTCAATCTAAAGATTCCCATCCTCGTTTTCAAATCCGCCCAGCTGCTCCCTCTCTCCAAAATAGCCTGCAACCCAACAAGATCCCTGTGGTCCTTGAATTCTGACCTCTTAAGCATCCCAATTTTAATCACATCCTAGTTGCAGCCATACTCCGAACTTCCTGGGTCCTAAACTCTGGAATTCAATACTTAAACCTCTCCAGCTCTCCATCTTCCTCCTTTAAGACACTCCTTAAAACCTACCACTTCTGCAAGCTTTCAGGCACCTTTGCTAATACAGTGTCAACTTGTACCTTGGGCCTTTCCACTATATGAAAGTGCAGTGTTAACACCGATCTGTAGTGTCAAACTCAGTCCATGTGTAGCAATGTGCGACTCCTTGTACTCACCCTGCACTCTCTGATGCTTAAGCACAAGGATGTATCTTTATTTCTAAGCTGAGTAACGTGACAGCAAATAAAATGATTTCAAATTAATTCCGCAGCTTGAGTCCCCACTCAGGTGATGTCTAATAATTCTCATCTGTTCTGCTTCTAGGCTGACATTACAAAGTCCGTGGTTAACAATGATTCCAGCATCCGTGATCATTGGCTTGTCTCCGTCCTCTGTACCTGTGGACATTTCCTCAAGGCAATCTTCTTTTTCCTGCTGCGGGAGCGATAATTCCACCTGGGAGGATGAGGCTGCCGTTGACTGCCCTTTTCTAACACCATTCAGAATTCTTAGCATGCCTGAATAAACATCAGCAATTGGAAGCAAACTCTGAACTGGGCAGAATGGAATCTGAATTCTTTCACAGTCATCAACTGAACAGGGAACGTGTAGCTAACCATACAGTGGAAATTATGACGTCCAAATTCTACTGACTTCACCAAATGGTCTCGATTTCTAGGTGTGGAAATTTTGATCTGTGCGATTTAAGGAGAAGCTCCCAGCTTGCTTGCAAGTGAAACATTCCTGTCTGCAAGGGCAACTGGTTTGAAGAATCAAGAGTGAACAGACATGAATCAGCAGTTTATCAATTTCTTTAAAACTGTCATTTGGATATCATTTGATTCTACAAATTAGCTGCACAGAGTAAATTTGTATCTGATAAGGTAAACAAATCCAAGAATATATTGGTTTAAAACATAAGGTGCAACAGTAAAGGCAAATGCTGGCAGATTTCTGGAAGATATGGAGCTGGATTCTCCACTTCCTGACGCCAAAATTGCGTTCGGCGAGAGGACGGAGAATCCCCGATGACGGCAAAAACGGGAGCGATGATGCTGTGCCCCCTGAAAAGCGGCCTACTCTAGGAGTACGCCGCGCCACGTATCCACAGCCTCAAACCATTGCCTGAGGCCCGCCCTGCGATGCTCCGTCCCCGACTGGCTGAGTTCCCGATGACGTGGGACTCTCGTGGACTCACCCATCATGAACTTAGCGTGGCGGCTGCGGACTCAGTCCAGCGCCGCCACAGTCGGAGGAGGGCCGATCCGCAGGCGGGGGGACTTCATTCGGGGCACTGTGGGAGGGCGGTCCGGGGCGCGCAAGCAGCCGAAGGGGGGCACTACTTTAGCGGTCCGGGTACGTGGGCTGAGTCCGCCATGAGACATGGCGCAGCCACTGCAGGCCGTCCGCCGTGCGCATGTGCGGCCACGGACCCGGGAATGCACAGGGCCGCATCGGCAGCTAGAGCTGGGAGCTCTGAGCTGCCTCCCTGCTAGCCCCCAGCAAAACGGCCAATCGGTGGCCGTTTTGTGCCAGTTTCCCTGGCGTAAAATACCACCATTTTCACGCCGGTGAGGGAACAGTCTTCCAAATGGAGAATCCAGCCCATGGTTACCTGATTTTGCTGCTGTTGTAGTTTAGACCAAGTTTAAGATTTTTGTTAAGCTTTAGTAAAGCAGGAATTGTACTATTTCTATGCTTCATAGAATTTACAGTGCAGAAGGAGGCCATTTGTCCCATTGAGTCTGCACCGGCCCTTGGAAAGAGCACCCTAGCCACACCTCCACCCGATCCCCGTAACCCAGTAACCCCACCCCCACCTTTTTGGACACTAAGGGCAATTTAGCACGGCCAATCCACCTAACCTGCACATCTTTGGACTGTGGGAGGAAACCGGAGCACCCGGAGCAAACCCCACAGACACGGGGAGAACGTGCAGACTCCGCACAGACAGTGACCTGGAATTGAACCTGGGACCCTGGAGCTGTGAAGCAGCTATGCCAACTGCTGTGCTACTGTGTTGCCCGTGCTTGTAGAAGTACTCTGGCTGCAGGCTTGTTATTCTGACCAGTTCTTTCTTTGCATGTCCAGGCTAATGGCTGTGATGGGAGTAACCTGTCCAGCACAAAACCTTTTACTCCTGTCTTGCTCATTTCATAGCATTTACCAGAATTGGATTTAATTCCATCGAGTCATAGAGGTCTACAGCACAGGTAAGGCCCTTCAGCACATGGCGTCTGCACTGGTCAAAAACAACCACCTAAGTATTCTAATCTCACTTTGCAGCACTTGTCCCATAGCCTTGTATGCCTTTGCATCACAAGTGCATGTCTAAATATTTCTTAAATGTTATGAGGGGCTCTTCAGGCAGTGAGTTCCAGACTCAAACCGCCCTCTGGCTGAAAATGTTTTTCCCTCACATCCACTCTAAACCTCCTGCCCCTTACCTTAAATCTATGCCCCTGGCCATTGATTCCTCCACCAAGGGGAAATGTTTCTTCCTGTCTGCTCCATCTATGCCCCTCATAATTTTATTCATCTCAATAATTTCCCCTCTCCAAGGAAAACAACTCCAGTCTGTCCAATCTCTCTTCATAGCTAAAACTCTCCAGCCCAGGCAACACCCTGGTAAATCTCGTCTGCAACCTTTCGATATCCCTCCTATAATGTGGATTCCAGAACTGCACACAATGCTCTATCTGTGACCTAACCAATGTTTTATACAGTTCCAGCTTAACCTCCCTGCTCTTAAAAACTATGCCTTGGCTAAAAAAGGCAAGTATACCATATGCCTTCTTAACCACTGTATCCTCTTGCACACCAATGTCCCTCTGATCCTCGGTGCTTCCCAGGGTCCTGCTGTGTTCCCTTGCCTTGTTTATACTGCAACACCTCACACTTATTTGGATTGAATTCCAGTCTAGAAACCATGGGCGCGATTCTCCAAGGCCGCGCCGGTTGGGAGAATCGCCGGCTGCGCCATTATCTCGCCCGACGCCGCCCCGCCATTCTCTGAACCGGCAAGAATGGCCCCGTCGAGTTATGCATCGCGCCAGCCGGACAATCGCCCGAGACACTCAAAACAGCGAATCTCCGATACCCCGGCTATTCACCGGCCTGGATGGGCCGAGCATCAGCTCCGACCTGACAGGTTCCCGCCCGGACCGTCCACACCTGGCCGCTGCCGGCGGGAACTGTGCAGGAACGCTGGGGGGGTTCCTTCACCGGGGCGGGGCTTCGATGGGGTCTGGCCTGCGATCGGGACCCACCGATCGGTGGGCCGATCTCTCTAAAGGACCTCCTTTCCTCCGCCACCCCGCAAGATTCATCCGCCGTCTTCTTGCGGGGTTGACTTCATTTACGCGACGCCGGCCGCGTCATTTATGTGCCGCCGCTTTTTACGTGGCGCCAAGGCCCAGCGCGCGTAAAATATGCGACGCCACTCCTAGCCCCCCGGGGGCGGGAGAATAGGGGCTGGGAGCGGGCTCCGACGCAGGAGTGAAACACTCCGGTGTTCACTCCGGCGTCGGGGACTTTGTCTCCATTTCGGAGAATCGCGCACCACGCATTTATTCCACAGAATTCCCTTCAAATATAAAGAGCTCATCCTTCCATACAAATTATCTCAGAAATGTCTTGCCGCTGTGTTGGTTTTGAGGCACTAGTTGGCCAATATAGCAGGGAGGACTGTGTGCACTCCAACTGCCTCGTTGATGTTGACAGCAAAAGGCGTTGCGAGCCACGCCTGAAACAGGTATTCCATCCTTTGTCTATGCGGATAACATATCTAATGCCTGTTTGAGTCCTGACACTGCAAGGTTGGATTGCTCTGAGGTTGCTGGTGCCAGCTTACCTGCGATCAGTAGGTCTACATGTAGCTTAATCGGACGTCGTTAAAGGGAACTCTGCAGCCCAACTTTAGAAAGGTGGGATTAGATGGCATGTGGCACAGTGGTTAGCACTGGGACTGCGGCGCTGAGGACCCAGGTTTGAATCCCGGCCCTGGGTCACTGTCCGTGTGGAGTTTTCACATTCTCCCCATGTCTGTGTGGGTTTCACCCCCACAACCCAAAGATGTGCAGGTTAGGTAGATTGGCCACGCTAAATTGCCCCTTAATAGGAAAAAACAAATAATTGCGTACTCTAAATTTATAAAAAAAGAAAGGTGGGATATAAAAAAATACTTTCTTGAATATGAAAGTGGGCAGTGCCGGAGTACTTGTGTCCCACTGCAGACCCGCAGTGTAACCGATTCCAGTCTCTCCACTCCCATTCACATCTCCTCCTGAGCACCTTCCCTTCCCCCTGAAAGACGTTGCGAGGGTCACTGCCAGGAGTACAGAGGCCTGAAATTCCAATTGTGTGCTGAATGAGCTGCTTGGCTGCTGACTGCAGCTTACCAGTCTTGTTTACGTAAGTCCAGAGGGATATTATCAGATGCACAAGAAATAAATAAGTGACGAAATAAATAAATAAATTTAGAGTACATGTCACTCAGAAATACCGGGGAAGTTGTTTCAAGAAATTGTAGTATTCTGTCCTTGGGGGGTACCCTGTGAGGTCCAGGACTGACTTCACTGATTCTAATAGGAGATTCATCAGATTCAACTCGCTGCATAAAACTCTGATTGTATGGAACAGGTCTGAAGGCAAAAATAAAACATCTGACCGTTAATATAACTCCGGATTTAGTCCAAAGTTTTTAACTTGCATTCACGATGAGCAGATCAAAGTCAGAATTTTCTTCTTAATTTGTTTTCTTAATTCCATGGGCAGAAGGAAAGTCTGTCATGTCGGATCCCTGCCCATGTTTTATGACAATGGTATTTTCAGTCATAGGAGACGCAGGAGGCCTCAAGTGGATGCCCAAATACAAAACACTTTTTAAAGGTAATAATGACTTGGGGAAATAATACCCCATTTTCAACAATTGCCTTCTCATACCTGTCTCAAGCAGGTGAACAATTTTGCTGGGCACAGTAGAAATGGCAGAAATAAAGTAATTTTAAAATGCATCAATTTTGAGCAGTTTTCCTCTGTCTTTTCCGTCACTATTATTTCATTGTGCATCTTTTCCTGTGAGACTTCCATTTTAGTACTCTAACCTGTTCAACAGATGTTCCGATGGGTTTCCCATTGAGAATTATCTGTGAGGAAGAAGAGCCGGTCAAACAGATGCTAAAGCAGGTGAATGGCACCCACTGTTTTTATTCTTTCATGGAATGTGGGCAAGGCCAGCATTTGAAGCCCGTCCCTAATTGCCCTTGAACTGAGTTGCTTGCTAGACCATATCAGGGGGCAGTTAAGAGTCATTGCTGTGGATCTGGAGTCACATGTAGGCCAGACTGGGTAAGGACGGCAGATTTCCTTCCCTGAAAGACACTAGTGAACCAGATGGGTTTTCACAGCAATTGATGATAGCTTCATGGTTATCATTACTGAGACTAGCTGTGTACCAGTATCAGTATCCCCATCCAAAAATATACAGATGAATGAAAATGAAAATCGCTTATTGTCACGAGTAGGCTTCAATGAAGTTACTGTGAAAAGCCCCTAGTCGCCACATTCCGGCGCCTATCCGGGGAGGCTGGTACGGGAATCGAACCGTGCTGCTGGCCTGCTTGGTCTGCTTTAAAAGCCAGCGATTTAGCCTTGTGAGCTAAACCAGCCCCTGATCCAAGGTGTGTTGACCTGGAGTCAATTCAGGAGCAGCGTCTGGGAAGCTGAACCTTACCAGGGTGGACATCAATGAGTTACGCCCATGTTGAAACTTAACCTGCCACCTTAAGCAGCTCTACCAGTGCCTGTGAAAACCTCTACCACCCTGAGTTTATATGCTATGGTAAGCCACAAGCACCTGAGATATATGAGGTGTCTATTCTGTTCTTCTGTCAATTCCAAAAGTCGGCAGGCACAATGTTGTCACACAATTATGTTCAGGCTAAAAATGATAGTCAAGTTTATTTACAAAAAAAAATTTTACACAATAAGTAAAATGTACAGAAATAGCAAGCTGGTGGTACAAATGGGCAATTAGTGTTGATTTGCCAGTAATGCCCGTATCTCATGAACAAATAAAAAAAATAAAGCTAATAAAGACAGAATAAGTTCACAACAGCTTAAGTATCTTTGTCAGAACATGTTTCACATATCGCCGGATAATCTACAAAGTCTTTGGAAGCAGTAGTTTTTTGATCCAGGCATGGATTTTAACTCCCAATTAGTTGAGTGGGATGAATGCAAATTGCAAAATATCTACATTTGAGGTTAAGGCAGCCCAAAGCCAGTTTAGCAGCTGTTAGTAATAGTCAGCGAGGTGAGTTATGAGCCAGATAAAATACTAATGGATAGATAATGTAATTATAGGGTTAACTAGCTCAAGTGCAGTTCTGTGAGAAAAACCTGTGAAAATGTGAGAAAGAAACGCAAAATGAATTTTAGGTGATGGTCAGTTACTACATTATCTGAAAAGGTGTGATAAAGAGTGAGAGAGGAGTGGAGAAATGTCTTAAAATATAAGAGTGTAGACTCACAGGACCAGCCCCCTGACCATTCAAACATTTGAAGTGCCCAGTGTGATGGATAGGAGGGAGATTAACTTGAAGAGCCCTAATTTCTCTCCTCACTACCCTCCGTAATTAGAACTGTGTTTTTTGATTTTTGATTCCCCCATTAAAAGTATTTGCCCCTATCCTTAAAGTTGGAGTATTCCAATCCTCTATGAATAAGCTACACAGCAAACTCAAGAGGAGAGAAATAAAAAGGTTGGTTTATTTTACAGACACAAAACCTGGGAAAGGGGTTTTGCAACATCTGCAGCTTTTGCTTTCATACAATAAAGGAGGGTTAAGGGAAAGAAAGGGTCACAGGGCAAAACCACAGGAAAAAAGGGTTATGGGTTCACATGAATTCAGAATCAAATGTCTCATGGTGCATTCCTTCAGAGGATAACTGGCCGACTGTTGTTGGCTGATCCTTCTTTCCAGAAGTGAGGACTTCCATAATGGGAGGAAGTTGAATTAGTCTTGAAGGCGCAAGTTCCAATTTACAGTAGTTCACAGTGCAGATAAGGGCCATGTGATGTACCTGGGCTGAGCTCTTTCTGCTGCTACTTGTGAGATAGTAAATGGTAGAGAAAGAAAGGCTGCTGCCAGGAGTCACTGTTTCTCGTCTGAAGTCAAACAGTGACTTCCGGGATTCAGTCCCAAGTGACAATTTACATGTTCTAGAAGCTTGGGGGGAGATCATGTGACATGCCTCCCGCTCTTCTCCTGGGTCTTGGATAATGGATGTACCTTCCCTGGAATCTTGGTGCATTTAAGAAGAATCAGGGTTGCTGGTGACCAGAATTCTTCTTTAGAAATGTAAAAAATAGTTTGTGTATTTCTTTGGTATTAGATTGTCTTCAGGCACAGAGGGTGCCTCTTTAACGACAATGAGGTTCCTGCTAGTTTTGTAAAGGTTAGAAATTCCTCGGGTATGAGTCAATACACCAATAATTTTATGGAGAAGCCAGGTTGATGTAGATATATATTTTCTTCCCGTCTCCTGTCTGCGACACAAGCAAACAATAAGCAGATAAAGTTGCACCATGCAAAATTGTGAAGTGACTCTCATGACCCCAAGTATACTCACTTACTCACATAATTACACTTTATATTTTAATATTAACTCTACATTAAACCATACACATTGTGCAGTATAACAATGGAACACACATGTAAACTGTAGGAACTTCAGTAGCGTTTGCAAGGGCTACCAACAAGCATAGTCTGAGGAATCAGTTTGCAAAACCATGGGGAGTTGTTTAATTGTGAGTATACACTAGTACTGATGGAATAAATATTGCATATGTTTGGTTTGTATTGATTTTACCAATAAAGAGTATTAATCAAATGATTGTTTGTCTCTTAAGCCTGTATTCAAAGTAAATGGTAGGGATTGTCTCAACACTGACCAGCATATGAAGAAGACTTGTTGTCAAGCAAGTAAGTTAAGGGCTGAAGGTTTGGGAGGGTTTTGTGGGAGAGAATCCTGAGTAAGGAAGGCATGATCTTCCACCTGGCCTCACTTAATTTGGAGGGTCTCTTTTTCTTCCCAACAAAAGACAACCTATCTTTAATAATAATAATCTTTTATCGTCACAAGTAGGCTTACATTAACAATGTAATGAAGTTACTGTGAAAAGCCCCTAGTCACCACATTCCGGCGCCTGTTTGGGTACACTGAGGGAGAATTCAGAATGTCCAATTCACCTAACAGCACATCTTTGGGGACTTGAGGGAAGAAATCAGAGCACCTGGAGGAAACCCACGCAAACACAGGGAGAACGTGCAGACTCCATACAGATAGTGACCCAAGCCGGGAATTGAACCTGGCATCCTGGCGCTGTAAAGCCATAGTGCTAATCACTATGCTACAAGTAGGCTTACATTAACACTGCAATGAAGTTACAGTCGGCAGGCTATTATTCTTCACTCAGTCTTCTGGGTATACTCAAATTAACTTGTAGTAGCAAGGCAGCCACTGGAAAATGTTTGGACTTTAACTCTGTACAAGCTTAATTTCTTTGAACAAGGGATCCATACTTCTTTTTATAAATTCATTTTTTCCAATTAAGGGGAAATTTAGAGTGGCCAATCACCTTTGGGTGAATGTGGGGCGAAACCAATGCAAACACGGGGAGAATGTGCAAACTCCACACAGACAGTGACCCAGAAACGGGATGGAACCTGGAATCTCGGCGCCGTGAGGCAGCAGTACTAACCACTGCACCACTGTGCTGCCCAAGGGATCCATACTTAACACCACTCGGCTTGCAGGTTAACCTGTCCTGTTTGACATAGCAGCAACTTCAAACACTTTGGCTGACTCTGAAAATCAACAAATCTATAGCTGCCTCATCTTTCATATTAGGGTGTTAAAACAGGGGCAGCAGGGTAACATGGTGGTTAGCATAAATGCTTCACAGCTCCAGGGTCCCAGGTTCAATTCCCGGCTGGGTCACTGTCTGTGTGGAGTCTGCACGTCCTCCCCCTGTGTGCGTGGGTTTCCTCCGGGTGCTCCGGTTTCCTCCCACAGTCCAAAGATGTGCGGGTTAGGTGGATTGCCCATGCTAAATTGCCCGTAGTGTCCTAATAATAAGTAAGGTTAAGGGGGGGTTGTTGGGTTACGGGTATAGGGTGGATACGTGGGTTTGAGTAGGGTGATCATGGCTCGGCACAACATTGAGGGCCGAAGGGCCTGTTCTGTGCTGTACTGTTCTATGCGCCTTACTTTCAATGATCTCAAACCTGGGGACATGACCCCAAATGGACTGGTCTCCAAGTAGATTTAGGGTCACATGGGCTTGACACTGGGCAGATTCCCTGAGTCGTCACATCTTCCTCTCCAAGCTTTCCATTTTCCTTTGAACTAAAGGAGATTGTTTAAAACATAACATATTTTAAAGTCCAACATTCGTGGCACCTCATCACCAAAAGTGAAAATTGCTTTAGTAATTACTTTTTAAAATACTATCACAATTTAACATTGTAGACACTTTAATCAATAACTTATTATGTACAACAGTACAAGTAGTATTATTTCCCCTTTTACACATTTTAATATTAAGGATTCTATTGTGGCAACACTGTAAGGCATAACTCACCACTATCAACTATGTGACAGGATTTAAAGTCCGTACAGTTGAAATTCACTGACAAACAAGTTAATTTTACAAGCGCTGGCTTCATTTTATGTCACTTGTCTCAAAGGTCCCCTTTCTCATTTTGCATAGTCATTTAAACTTGTCCATTTCCCTGATTAGAAAATTGTATTTTTGGTTTAGTCTGGTTAACTTTATCAAGAATAATACTGTCATTAACCTGTATTACATATCTTTTTGACACTGTGTTTGACCTAACCTGTTTAAGCTTTAACTCCTGCTCTCCAATTATCGGCCTCCCAGCACTTGTAAAATCAACTTGTTTGTCTACAAGTTTTTAATGTTCAAGCTTTTAAAGAAAATCTCCAGGTTTGTTTTCACTAGTCAACCCTTCAGGATTTTTTCCCAGGGGACACATATTTGCCTCTTTTTGTGTAAGCAGTTCATTCTTTTTCTGAGTAAAATCCTCTATAGCTGTTTTCAGAACTTTGTTAAAGTTATACTAATGATCAAACAAAAGATTTCAATTCACCTTTATCATCAGTTCATGAATACTTGTTTTTTTGTGCTGTCTGTCTTCCCAATCAGTATAAGGGGCAGGATTCTCTGATCCTGGGGCTAAGTGTTAACAGCGTCGCAAACGCCGGAGCGTTTTACAACGGCGTCATCTGGTCTATTGGATCAGCGATCCTGCGCCGCACAGAGGGCCAGCATTGCACTAGAGCGCTTCACATAGCTCCAGCTGCCGATACGGGCGTCAGCATGGGCAGCGCAGGTCCGTGCCTGTGCGTCACGGCCGGCGCGAATTCGCGCATGTGGGTGGGTTGCCTTCTCAGTGCCAGCCCCTGGGCAACATGGCGGAGCCCTACAGGCCCCCTCGTGCCCCCCCCCCCCCCCCCACCCACCCCCGGGATAAGGCCGCCCGCTGATCGGTAGGCCCCGATCGCGGACCAGACCACCATGGAGGTCCCCTCCAGAGTCAGATCCCCCCTCCCTGACTCCAGGATGACCCTCCGCAGCATGAACGGCGAGGTACCGCCAGGTAGGACCACACGCAAAAGGCACCGGCGGGACTCGGCCGAACTCGGCTGGCACTCGACCCGTCGAACACGGCCCCCGACCGGCACCACCGCGACGGTGCCATTGGTGCCGATTCTCCGGAGAATCGACGGACCGGCGTCACATGATTCCCCCCCCCCCGCCCCCCGGCCGTGATTTTCTGACTCGGCCAAGCTTTGTCTCGTTCTTTTCGTGCAACTTTTTGAATAGAGCACATGCCCTTCCTCACACCTATATGCTATCAATATTGATTGCTGTGAACCATTCTGGTTGAAAGAAGTTCTTCCCTTTTTTCCACCATGAGGTTAATGTTTTCAGTCTGATTCGCCAATGTCCTTTTAACATTAGCAGTTTGAGCTTCTGACTCTATGGACACATATTTAGTTGAAATAGTAGTTTTCACAGCAGGGTGACAGAAAATCAGCTTTTTTGAAATGAAAAATGAATGAAAATCGCTTATTTCACGTGTAGGCTTCAATGAAGGTACTGTGAAAAGCCCCTAGTCGCCACATTCCGGCGCCTATTCTGGGAGGCTGGTACTGGCTTTGTACATCACCTGATTTCTCTTGTACATTTTTAATTTTAACAGCTTCACTGGGCTTTTCTGAAAGTATTGGCGAGGGCAATACCTTAAATCCAACCAGGTCATTTTCTAATAGAAAAATGTCATCTCCAACGTCAACACAACCCCAACAAGTGATTAAATCATGCTTTAAATTAATTTTACAGAATGCAATGGGTAAGCAATTTCTATCAACACCCTGTAAAAATATGTTTTTATCTAGTGAGCATTCTGGAAAGAATGCATGTCACTTACTAGCATAAATGGCTGGGCTGACCCTGTATCTCTCAGAATAATGACCAACTTGCCAGCTTTACCAGACAAAAGTAGGGCCACTTCCCCTTTAAACAGAAAACTTCAAGAATTTTCGGTGATTTGATCTACTCCAACAGCAAATATATCAGGGGCGGAATTCTCCATTCCTGAGGATAGGTTCCAGCGCCAACGGAGAATCCGCCGGTGATTCATTTTTTTTTATAAATTTAGAATATCCAATTCATTTTTTCCAATTAAGGGGCAATTTAACGTGGCCAATCCACCTAACCTGCACATCTTTGGGTTGTGGGGGTGAAACCCACGCAGACACGGGGAGAATGTGCAAACTCCTCACAGACAGTGATCCAGGGCCGGGATTCGAACCCAGGTCCTCAGCGCCGTAGGCAGCAATACTAACCACTGTGCCACCGTGCCGCCCACCGCCGGTGATTCATGACGGAAAGATTGGCGGGAACCCCTCACCGATTCCGGTACCAGTGAGGGGCTAGCACTGGTGCTACATGGAACACCCGTGGATCGCACGGAACACGACCAGAGAATTGCCGTGTCCCAGGCCGCGCATACACAGGGCTGATGAGCTGTACCGATCGCGCCGGAAAACATGGTGCCAGCCATGCTGGAGCCCTGAACCGCCCACCCCAACCCCCCCCAGCCCACCCTCTGGCCATCCCCCACCACTCCCCCCGGCCAGCGGCACGGATCGCGAACGAGTGTGGCGGCGCTCGACACTGTCCGCAGTCGACAAGCCAGGTTCCCGGCCACTGGGACCACGTGTGGCCCACGCCATCGGGAACTCAGCCCATCGGGGCGGAGCATCGTGGTGGGCCAGCTGATGCGACGCCAATGCTGTTGAAACTGTGTGCGGTGCGCGTCCCGATGACACCGATTTAGAGGGGGCAGAGAATCGTGAACTGGCGTCAAACCGACACCTGCCCCGAATCCGGCGTCGGAAGCCTGATCTCCGCCGATCCCGATTTTGCCATCAGGCTATGGAGAATTCTGCCCCAGATATTTGTTTGACCCACTTGTTCAGCTCTGTCCAAAGAATCACAATGTAACCCTACAAATTATACAGATTTAAATTTCCAATAGTCCACTTTTATCTGCCCTCTCTTCTAACGCAAATAACATGTTGGGTCCCTTGAATTATGCCTATTCTCCATACTGTCTGTATTACTGCTAAGGAGTATCTGTCTGTTCATTTTTGCTGTCTTCCTCACTGTAACCAGAGTTTGGTTCACTACCAAATCGGCACAGTGGCACAATTGTTAGGACTGCTGCCTCACAGCACCAGGGACCCAGGTTCGATTTCAACCTTGGGTGACTGTGTGGAGTCTGCTCGTTCTCCCCATGTCTGCGTGGGTTTCCTCCGGGTGCTCCCGTTTCCACCCACAGTCCAAAGATGTGCAGGTTAGGTGGATTGGCCATGCTAAATTGCCCATGAGGTATCCAAAGGTTAGGTGGGGTTACGGGCATAGGGAGGGAGTGCGGACCAAGGTAGGGTACTCTTTCAGAGGGCCGGTGTAGACACAATGGGTTGAATGGCCTCCTTCTGCACTGTAGGAATGCTCTGATTCTATATTTCTCTTATCTCTCCAGTTTCTCTGTGGGTTTGAAAACAATGGCCTGGAACTGACATGTTTGTGCAACAATTCATATTCATCAGCCATCATTGCAGCCTCTCTTAGAAACATAATGGTCTTCCAGGTTGGAGTTTAATCCCAAAGGGACACTATTTTTAAAGCCTTCCATTAACATCGCCTCTCTGAAGTTTTCAAAAACTGTTCATGGACCTAAACAACCTCGCTAGCAGATTCTGACTTTGTCTCTTTGTTAAACTTCTAAATTACTGGCTGTTAGCCTGCAGAACTCCTTCATCGGCACCGAAAACAGCAGTTTTCTAGGCTGCATGTTCAAACGAGACAAGTACACTTCTAAAGTCTTTGCCGTGAACACTGGCTACAATAAGACTGTCCTACTTGGCCACTGCATATTTGTAGCAATTTCCTTTAATGACGCAGAATATATTTCAACCCTTTCTTCACTTTAAGTGCTACGTTAATGGGTTAAATGTGAGTCATCGTTAAGTTTTATGCCACGCTCATTCATATAATCAAAGCTTTTTTCTGTCTAGTTTAAATTTTCTTAAATATTTGTCTCCTTCTAGTTACTCATTTCCTTTCTCTTTGAAACTCAAGAGGCGGGATTCTCAATCGGCTGAGGCCGTAAATCGGGATACGCAATTGGACAGGGAGTTGGTGAACATGCAGCTGATGTGTGACCATCTGATGCGCCTTCATCGTGGCACACTCAACAATTCCCAGCCTCTTTGAGATGCACCCACCCCGCCCCGGGCTCAGGGGGGCGGGGGGTTACCTACTGCGGTCGTGGCTGATGACACCTAACAGGAGGACCGATGCGAAGAACCGCTACAACGACGTCCATGCAACGATCAAGTGCCTGATCGAGCGGTGCTTCGGCCTCCTGAAGAGAAGGTTCTGGGCTAGGATTCTCCCCTACCCGGCGGGCCAGGGGGTCCCGGCATACCGGAGCGGTGAGAACCACTCCGGCGTCGGGCCTCCCCAAAGGTGCGGAATTCTCCGCACCTTTAGGGGCTAGGCCCGCGCCGGAGTGTCTCCCGCTCCGAATGCGAATGGCCTTTGGTGCCAAGCCGACCGGCGTCAGGGCTGGCCGAAACGCCTTCGCCGGTCGGCGCAAGTCCACGCATGCGCCGGTGTGTCAGCGGCCACTGAAGTCACCCCAGCACATGCACGTTGGAGGGGGTCTCTTCCGCCTCCGCCATGGTGGAGGCCATGCGACGGCGGAAGAAAAAGAGTGCCCCCATGGCACAGGCCCGCCTGCCGATCGGTGGGCCCCAATCACGGACCAGGCCACCGTGGAGGCCCCCCCTGGGGTCAGATCGCCCTCGCCCCCCCCCAGGACCCCTGGGCCCGCTCGCGCAGCCTGCTCCCGCCGGCACAAGAGGTGGTTTAAACCACGTCGGCGGGAGAGGCCTGACAGCGGCGGGACTTCGGCCCATCGCGGGCTGGAGAATCGCCACGGGGGGCCCACCGACCGGCGCGGGGGGCCTGCCAACCGGCACGGCGTGATTCCCGCCCCCGCCGATTCCCAGGTGACGAAGAATTTCGGCGGAGAAGGCCCCGGGCGATTCCCCGACCCTGCGGGGGGTCGGAGAATTCCGCCCCAGGTTGTGGACCACTCTGGAGGGGCCCTCCAGTTTAGTGCTGGGCGGGTCGCCCACAACGTGGAGGCCTGCATAGCAGAGGGATGAAGTGCTGGAGGAGGACGATGAACGAGCGATTTCTCAGAGTGAGAAATTCTTAGCCTATTTTAAAAATAATTTGAGGGCTAGTCTGGGATATGAATGCAGAGGCTGTAAAACTAGCACACTTGAATTCTCATGTCACGGGGAACCGCAACTCAGCGGAGTCTCACTTCCTCACTTTCCTTGGGCGGCCTTTTCCTCTGCGGTGGGGGGGGGGACAGAAAATGCACAGTGTTAGACAGTCCAATACATGCAGCACAGGGGGTGGGTAGCTGGTGGCTTCAGTGGCCAGGGCACCCAGCCATGGCGGCCAGCATGGGTGCCGGTATGTGGTGCAGGGTGTTCGGAATGTCCACTGGGTGGGTGGGTTTGGGGAGGGGTAGGGTTTCAGGTGGGGGGAGGGGTTGGTGCAAGGGGCACAGAGCTGCCTACTCACACAGGCTGCCCTGAGGAGGTCGTACTGATTCTTTTGGCACTGCTGGCTGGTCCAGAATGGTGTTGCTTGTGGCGCTTACTACCTCTGCCACCTGAGCCAAGGCACGGCGAATAGTGGATGGCAGCCGCCTCCCCAGACCAGGATTCAGGATGGCCTGCCTCTCCTCCATGCAATCCAGGACGGTCTCAAGCTCGGCATGTGTGAATCTCCGGACCGCTCTCCTCGCTGCAATCTTGTTGGCTGGTATGATGTGTGTGTGGAGTGAAATGCATATATATGCGGCTGCAGCTTGTCAGCCTCCTGAGTGCCAATCGCGAATCCGAAAAATCTGGCACAGTTTCCCATGGGAATCATTTGTGTTCCTTGTGGCATGGGTGCTAGCCCCTCAACGGTAGCTGAATCGGTCCAGATGCCGTGCCGTTTTTGCAATTGTGGAAGTCCACGAATTCTGCCCCGCCACAGGTTTTTCTGTTCTTTTGCTCCTTGGAGTTCAATTTCAAGTTTCCCCATTTCTCCTTCTTTCACTTTTACCTTTTTTTGCAATTCAATTTTTTTCATTTTTCTTTCTGATTCAAGTTGTTTAATTTGAACTGAATCCTGACCAACTCAATTTGAGTGCTATTAGGATCACCCTTTCCCTACTCAAGATTAATTGTTGAGCCAATATGTCAACAATTCCTGGCTTTTAGCCTTGACTTTCAAGTTGATTCCTACTTTCTCTGTCACAGCCTTTAAAATAATTTTTGTTAACTGCTGCAAGGCAGTAACAGACAGGTCATCTCTCTCCAGAAATGTCTGAGCATTGAACGTTGCTATGCTGACTTTTTACTGAGCACAGCAAAAGTAATCTTGTTCATTTCAATTTTGGAAAATTCCAGTATGCTAGTTTCACAGCCTCTGCATTCATATCCCGGACAAGCCCTCAAATTGTTATAATCCCCCTAGAGACTGATAACTTTTGAAATGTGCTAGGAATTTCCTACTCTTGAGAAGTTACTCTCATTTATGAAAACCCATTCGATACACTAAAATCTCCTCAAGTACTTAATTTCTTAGAAAAAAAACCTTAGTATTCATAACCTTATATCAAAAAGAGCTAACCCTTTCAGGAACTCTTGGAGCTGTAAATCAAACTGTGAACTGACCCACTCCACCCCCATCATGATAATTATAGCTTGGTGAAGCAGTAATACCTGGAACACAGTGTTGGTGCGGAAGGTGGACAGGTCCAAGCCGTGTTTGCTGCTTCAGTTGGCTGGGTTTATAAGGGAAATGGGGGGGGGGTTCTTGTCTAAGTGGGACAGGGAGTAATCATTTTTCTCATCTGTGCACAAGGTGTACTCGAGGATTGACTTTTTTGTAATGGGAAAGATGCTGCTAGCCAGGATGAGGAAGGCAGAATATTCGCCGATTGTGATTTGGACCATGCTCTCCTTGGGTGGATGTGGTCCTGAAGAAGGGGTCAGTCCAAAGGCCAGCGTGGCGGTTGGATATGGTACTGTTGGCGGACCTGACATTTTGTACTAAAATGGGGAAGGTGATCGAAGATTATGTGGGGTTTAATTATAATGGGGAGGTTTCACCGTCAGTGGTATGGGAAGGGTTGAAGGCAGTAGTGAGGGATGAGGTTATTTTGTTTAAGGCGCAGGTGGATAGGGAGGCGAGGGAGGAACGGCAAGGGTTGGTAGAGGAGATTTTGGAAGTAGATGGGAGGTATGAGAGGACCCGGATCTTCTGGCGGGGAGAAAGGAGTCTTATACTGCTCTTCTGTCTACAGGGAAGGTGGCTCGGAAGCTGAGAAGGGCGAGGGGGATTATTTATGAGCATGGGGAGAAGGCCAGCGCCTGTTGGTGGGCCAGCTCCGCAGGCAAGCAGCGATGAGGGTCAGAGATGGGACGGGTGAGCTGGTGGTGACGCCGGAGCAGACGAACAAGGTTTTTGAAGAGTTTTATAGGGACCTGTATAAGGCAGACCTGCCAGAAGATGCATCAGATATGAGTGAGTTGTTGGAGAGACCGGAGGAAGGAGAGGGCAGGTTTGGAGGAGCCAGTGGGGGGTGGAAGAAGAGCAGATAACGATAGGGAAGACGCAGACGGGAAAAGCACCAGGATGGTTGAGATGCTGCGGAGGGCGAATGCCTCAACCGTGTATGCGAGACTGGGATTGATACAGTTGAAGGTGGTGCAAATGTTATGAAGTTGAGGATGATCCGGCTGTTTGAGGTGGTAGAGAATACTTGCAAACGGTGTGGGAGGGGCCTGGCTAATCATGTGCACATGTTCTGGTCCTGCCGGAAGTTGTCGAAATCTTGGAGGTTGTTTTTCAGCACCCACGTCGGCGATCCTATAAATGGATTTGGAGCCAGGTCCCCTGGGAGCTATATTCAGGGTGTCAGACCTGTCGGAGTTGCAGACGGGAGCGGGAGCAATGATTTAGCTTTTGAGTCATTGATCGCTCGCAGGCAGGTTCTGTTGGGGTGGAGTTCAGCTTCTCCACTTTGTACCTTGGCATGTCTGGGAAATCTAATGGAGGTGAAATTTGGCCTAAGGGGGGCAAATGAGGGGTTCCACAAGAGCTGGGGTTTGTTTATTATGCATTTCAGAGAGCTAGTTACAACTGATGGGGAGGGGGACGAGGTCCGTGCAGCGTTTATTGTATTTGGGGGTATAATGTTTTTGTTATGCTTTGTAAAATGTTAAAATGCTAAACATTTGAATAAAAATACTTTTTTAAAAGTTTAAAATTACAAGGGTTTTGGAAACAAAAACAAAAATTTTAAATTTTAATTTTCATTTTTTATAAATTTAGCGTACCCAATTATTTTTTCCAATTAAGGGGCAATTTAGCATGGCCAATCCACCTATCCTGCACATCTTTTGGGTTGTGGGGGCAAAACCCACGCAGACACAGGGAGAATGTGCAAACTCCACACGGACAGTGACTCAGGGCCGGGATTCGAACCCGGGTCCTCAGCGCCGTAGGCAACAATGCTAACCACTATGCCACCGTGCTGCCTCGTGGGTTTTGGAAAATTAAGCCATCTGTTTACATTGTTGGTTCTTTTTTTTAAGGGGGGAGGTGTGACAAATGGAGGATTATAGGAATATTGGATTCTTAATATTGGGACAATTTAGGTGTTAAAAGCCTGGGGGTAAAGTGTGTTTGACTGTAGTGGTTATATTTTTAAAAATAATTTTGTTTTGCTTCCAGAAAACAGCAGGTGAAATTGACCAGAGAAAGAGGAAATCCCTGGGGAGTTGATGTGCTTTGCAGCCTGCCGAGATCATTTGTTTTTCAGCTTGGGAAGATGAGGTCATTGCTTGGTGGAGTCCAGCAATGCAGATCGGCAGTTAGTTTTTGGAGAAGCTTTGGGAGAGTGAAGAGGTGAATTCTGATCTGTCTGAAACTGAGTCCACAATTCTCTCACAGTGGGGTAATCATTAAAGTGTAATAGTCTGCAGAGCAGAGCAGTCTTGTCTAGGGACAAGGAAGAAGCTGAAACACACCAGGTGAACCAGCTTTTTGAAGACAGGAGCCAAATCCGTTTTATAAAACAAGCATTACTCTCGGACATCCTATTTTTATAATGGATTGAGAGCTGTATGTTTCTTTTGTTGTTTAATGAGAAATTGCGTTCAGGGGTAATTGTAAGCTATTATTTTTGGGTGTGAAGTTAAAAAGTTTAATATTGTATTCATAATAAAGTTTTGTTTTAGAAATACCAAAGCCCTATTTCTTCATGCAATCACTCCTGAAGCCAACCATTCTTTCCGCACAGTCTTATAAATAAGCAAAAATATTGGGGTTTCGGTCCTGTATCCTAGCCACTGTTGGGATCTGGTCTGGAATCGTAATTATTATACTTATGGAAGACTTCTGAAATAGCACTACAGTAATCATTAAGACTTATTTAGATGACTGTCAAGTAGCAAAAATCTGAGAAGTGGGCAATTTTGACAGTTACCTGTGATATAGCACACAGACAGCTGCACGTGAGGAAATAGTCATAGTCATAGAATATACAGTGCAGAAGGAGGCCATTTGGCCCATCGAGTCTGCACCGACCCACTTAAGCCCTCACTTAAACCCTATCCTCGTAACCCAATAACCCCTCCTAACCTTTTTGGTCACTAAGGGCAATTTATCCACCTAACCTGCACGTCTTTGGACTGTGGGAGAAAACCGGAGCACCCGGAGGAAACCCACGCAGACACGGGGAGAACGTGCAGACTCCGCACAGATAGTGACCCAGCAGGGAATCGAACCTAGGACCCTGGCGCTGTGAAGCCACCGTGCTATCCACTTGTGCTACCGTGCTGCCAGTCATAGGGGGAATCAACAGGGAAACTGAAAAACTGGAGGAGTAGGAAAGAATGTAGCTTTATGGAGCAGGAAAATGTTTCAGTGAAGAAAAATTATAGTGTAGAGAAGAGGTGAAAATAAATTGGTATGTTTATTGCCATAAGACAGGGTATCACAAAGCCCAATGTTGGAAGCTGAAAGCTAAACTGGTGCTAGTAAAAGGAACATTCAAGGAATCTTCAGAAAGAATTATACAGAAAAGAAATGGGCATTAAACCTGTAGCCGTGGTACAGGTGAAACATGTTCCCTCAGAACCTAGAAGGGGAATATAGCACAGGTTAGTCAAATAATTCTTCTTTGACTACTGCTAGAGTCAGGATATTTGATGTTTTGCCTCGAAGGGAGAGGTGTTCCCTTACTTCTTCAAAAACTGCAAACAAATTAAAATTTTGAGAGATAGTGGGGTGAATCAGCCATTGATGGTGGCTGATGATGCAATTTGTGTTCCAGATAGTTGGATGAAGGCAAGGTACTGATAGGAGATATTCATGGAAGTTCACAAACCTGTTCCTTTGTGTGAGGTCAAGTTAAAAAGTGACTTAATAAATGGTATTGTCATGGTGGCAATTGTTCCTCGTTTGCTCATTCTGGGTATAGATTTGACTAGCAAAGTCAGTAGCATTGCAATGACTGTATTGCAGCAGACTGTATTCTGATAATGCTGACCTTAACAAACTCCAAAAGATTACTGTGGCCAAATATGAGAAGCTTATTGCTGATAATGAGCAATTCTAGGAAAACCAGTGTAGAAAAGCAACTTTCACTCAAGAAAGTTGGGTTTTGTAATGAAAATTGAGAACTGATGAGAACAATTTAATAGCAGCCACAAGAACACCAATGAGGACTTGGAGAGGCCTTGTAAGTAGATCTTCAGATACTACTTGATGAACACCAAGCATCAGGGCCGGATTCTCCGAAATCCTGGCCAAGTGTTGACGCCGGCATCAACGGGCCTCCTGGTCCAGCAATTCTCCGTTTTTCTCCGGCCCCCATTGCAGCATGATCAGACGCCTGCTACAATACAGTCAATGCAATGTTACTGACTTTGCTAGTCAAATCCCGGCCCAGATGTCTCTATGCAGTACCGTGAAAAAGCCTTAAACAGGAAAAGGATTTTCTGGTGAATCAGGACTGCTGGTTGAATGCAGAATTAAAAACCAAGACTGATGAACGGTTAGAACTTTGTCATTAAGTGCAATGTGATTATTGAATTCTGATACTATGAGCACCAAAAGAATGAGGTGTGGTTGGAAAGAGCAGATTAAGAATTTAAAAGCAGACGGAAAATTTTAAGAGTGAATTGAAGGAGTCCAAAGAGCAGTCAATAGCCATGAAAGATGACACAACAAACTAAATGCTGTTATGGCGGGTCTCCGGGTGATTCCACAGAAGATACCCCCAAATTATTATACTCCCGGGTGAGGTAAACTGGCACGTCTTCAACCCCCTTGGTGGTCGCAACCAAGTTAATTTAAAAAGGATCCCTTCCCTAGTGGATACCTCCTCTCAGTCGAATGTATTTATATTTTAAGTAAAAAGTCTTACAACACCTGGTTAAAGTCCAACAGGTTTGTTTCAAATCACTAGTTTTCAGAGTACTGCTCCTTCCTCAGGTGAATGAAGAGGTAGGTTCCAGAAACATATATATGTAGCAAACGTCAAACACGCAAGACGATGCTTTGAATGCGAGCATTTGCAGGTAATTAAGTCTTTACAGATTCCCTCTCTCCGGATTCAAATTTGTATACAAATATACAAATGTCTGTATATATGTTTCTGGAACCTACCTCTTCATTCACCTGAGGAAGGAGCTGTGCTCCGAAAGCCAACGATTTGAAACAAACATGTTGGACTTTAACCTGGTGTTGTAAGACTTCTTACTGAGCTCACCCCAGTCCAACGCCGGCATCTCCACATCATTTATATTTTAAGGGGCCAATTTAACCAGGCTTTCTTCAGTTAAAGAATGAGTTTATTATTTACTAAAACACGGGAAGAAAATAATAAAATGCAACATGCATACTCACAGATTTGAAATGAGAAGTGAGCCCAAAAACAAAAGTTAAAAGATATACGAATCAGTCTTTGGCTCGTCCATGAGCAGATGGTGAAATATTGCTGCCGCTAAGTTGGGGGATTTCAATAGCGCTGACTTTGGCAGTTGAACCGTGGTTTGGATATTCTTGGTTCTGCAGGTTAGCTGAGTTGTCCTGTTTCCTTTTCGACCATAGCTGCTTTGCTGACTCGTGACTTGCTTCCAACAATAATAATAATCTTTAGAATTGTCACAAGTAGGCTTGTATTAACACTGCAATTAAGTTACTGTGAAAATCCCCAAGTCGTCACACTCCAACACCTGTTCAGGTGCAGAGGGAGAATTCAGAATGCCCAATTCACCTAAAAAGGTGACTTCTGTGGAACTTGTGGGAGAAAACCGGAACGGCCGGAGACACGGGGAGAATGTGCAGACTCCGCAGTGACCCAAGTGGGAATCAAACCTGGGACCCTGGCGCTGTGAAGCAACAGTGCTAACCACTGTGCTACATGCCGCACATCAGAGAGGCTTTTATACCTGCAAGCGCAGGGATGCCTAGTGGATATTCTTCACCTGTGACCTTCGCAGCACACACTAGCAAAGTAAAAGCAGAAAACTTGCCTAGCACAGAGAGACCAGAGGTTGCAGTTGTTTTGTTAACCTCTTTTCTTGTGTATTCCTGGAAGGGGAAAAAACATAAACATGGTCTTTCATCCTGAACTGCTTTCTTTCAACTCACATCATGTCCACAGTCTGGGGTATAACTCTCAGGAGATCGTTTCTGCTGAGATGGCAATCAGCATCCTTTATCTCCACAGATTAGTTATTTTTGCTTTGCATATCTTCCTTTGAAGTGACACTGTCTGAAAAAGGTGAGCTATTCCATTCTCTTTGGTATAGTTGGTCAAGTGTAACACACATAGGAATTCCAATAAGCAGTTACCTTACAGTCTTAGCCAGTTTTTGATTACTTGTTCTTATCTTAAAAAACATGTGTTACTTAAATGATCCACATGTCCGGGTGAAATCTGAGGTTATGATCTGTTGTCACACCAATGCCCATGTGATGTACCATCAATTGGACTCGAGTCGTGAAGAAGTTCCATGTATCAGGCTTTAATCAACGAGTTGTGTGCCCGGCAGTCGACTTACAGAGAAATGCTGACTGCCGGGTCCTACGGGTTGTTATACCCCGCCTCGTAGGCGGGACTACTTGCCTCTCGGCCAATGGGTGAGCAGTCACATGATTAGCCTCAACCAATCAGCAGAGAGGCATATGACCAACCTGAGCCAATGGGCAGCGAGTGCTCTGCACCAATGGCAGATAGGTACCCTAAACCTCCTAGTCATACCACCACATTCACCCCTTGTGGAGAAAGAAGCCGGGGGGGGGGGGGCAGGAGTAAGAAGGGGTGGGGGCTGTTGGACTGGTGGTATGACTAGAGAGAACGAGGTGTACCGAGGTAAATGGTGGCTGCCCACTGCCTCGCGACGACTGTGCAGATACAATGAACGGCAATGAACAGTACACAAAATAGAAAAAAACGAATAAAATGTGCAACTTGTACATTGGAACTCTGAATGACACAAGGAGTCCAATAAAAGTCCAGTGGAACATCAGATCGACGCGATCAGTCTGTCGGGCGCCCTCGATGTTCTGCTGGACCATCGCAGCGGTGCCGGTGACGTCGGGCCGGTGGCTGTCCTTGACTCCGGGAGCGGCGGTCATGATCCTGTGTCCGTACCCCTGGTTGGTGCTAGCGAAGCTCTGGCCGGGGGAGGGGGTTCCTGTGCGCTGGGTTGCGGGGGCGCCGGGGGTGGGGTGGGGGGGGGGGGGGGGGTGGGACTGGCCGGAGGGTGTTGATGTGGGGGGGTTGAGGCCGCACGCCGACGGGTGCCAGGTGTCGAAGGGAGACCGTGTCCTGCCGAACGCCAGGATACTCCACGTATGCGTACTGCGGGTTAGCGTGGAGTAACTGGACTCGTTCCACCAACGAGTCGGACTTGTGCACCCGCACGTGCTTCCGGAGCAAGATGGGCCCGGGTGTGGCCAGCCAAGTCGGGAGTGGGGATCTGGAGGACGACTTCCTAGGGAAAACAAGAAGACGTTCATGAGGCATTTGGTTTGTGGCAGTGCAGAGGAGAGGCCGAATTGAATGGAGGGCGTTGGGGATGATCTCTTGCCATTGGGAGATAGGGAGATCTCTGGACCGTAGGGCCAGTAGGACGGTCTTCCAGACTGTGCCATTCTCCCGTTCGACCTACCCGTTACCCCGAGGGTTATAACTGGTCGTCCTGCTAGAGGCAATGCCCCTGATGAGCAGGAATTGACGCAGTTCGTCGCTCATAAAGGAGGACCCCCGGTCGTTGTGGCTTTACGCGGGGTAACCGAACAGGGAGAAAATGGAGAGGAGGGCCTTGATGACGGTTGTCGTGGTCATGTCGGAGCAGGGCATGGTGAAAGGGAAGCGGGAGTACTCATCAATCATACTTAAGAAGTAGGTGTTGCAGTTGTTGGAGGGGAGGGGACCCTTGAAGTCCATACTAAGACGTTCAAAAGGGCGGGACGCCTTTACCAGATGCGCTTGCTCGGGGCGGTAGAAGTGCGGTTTGCACTCTGCGCAAATGTGGCAATCCCTGGTCACGGTCCTGACCTCCTCAATGGAGTAGGGCAGGTTGTGGGTCTTGATAAAGTGATAGAAGCGGGCTACCCCTGGATGGCAGAGGTCAGCGTGGAGGGTGCGGAGGCAGTCAATCTGCGTGCTGGCGCAGGTACCGCGGGACAGGGCATCAGGAGGCTCGTTGAGCTTCCGAGGACGATACAAGATATCGTAGTTGTACGTGGACAACTCGATCCGCTATCGCGAGATCTTGTCGTTCTTGATCTTGCCCCTCTGTGCGTTGTCAAACATGAAGGCCACTGACCGCTGGTCTGTGAGGAGGGTGAACCTCCTGCCGGCCAGATAGTGCCTCTAATGTCACACAGCTTCTACTATGGCCTGTGCCTCCTTTTCCACCGAGGAATGGCGGAGTTCGGAAGCGTGGAGGGTCCGGGAGAAGAAGGCAACAGGTCTGCCCGATTGGTTGAGGGTGGTCGCCAGAGCTACGTCAGACGCGTCGCTCTCGACCTGGAATAGGAGGGACTCGCCGATAGCACGCATCGTGGCCTTTGCGATATCCGCTTTGATGCGGCTAAAGGCCTGGCGGGCCTCCAACGACAGTGGAAAAGTGTTGGATTGGATGAGGGGGCGGGCTTTGTCAGCGTAGTTCGGGACCCACTGGGCGTAATATGAGAAGCCCAGACAGCGTTTAAGGGATTTGAGGGAGTTGGGGAGAGGGAGTTCCATCAGGGGGCAAATGCGTTCGGGATTGGGGCCTATCACTCCGTTACGCAGCCGAGGATGGCTAGACGGTCGGTGCGAAACATGCACTTATCCTTATTATATGTGAGGTTAAGGAGTTTTGCGGTACGGAGGAATTTTTGGAGGTTGATGTCATGGTCCTGCTGGTCGTGGCCGCAGATTGTGACGTTACCAAGATACGGGAAGGTCGCCCGTAAGCCGTATTGGTCAACCATTCGGTCCATCTCCCGCTGGAAGACCGAGACCCCATTTGTGACACCGAATGGAACCCTTAGAAAGTGATAGAGGCGCCCATCTGCCTCGAACGCGGTGTACTTGCGGTCACCCGCGCGGATGGGAAGCTGGTGATAGGCGGACTTAAGGACAACGTGGAGAAGACTTTGTACTTTGCGATCCTGTTAACCAGGTCGGAAATACGAGGGAGAGGGTACGCGTCCAGCTGCATAAACCTGTTGATGGTCTGACTGTAGTCAATGACCATTCGGTTTTTCTCCCCAGTCCGAACAACCAGCACTTGGGCTCGCCAGGGACTGTTGCTGGTCTCGATGACTCCTTCCTTTAGTAGCCTCTGGACCACGGACCTGATGAAGGTCAGGTCCTGGGCACTGTATCGTCTGCTCCTAGTGGCGACGGGTTTGCAATCCGGGGTGAGGTTCGCAAACAAGGAAGGGGGGTCCACTTTGAGGGACACGAGGCTGCAGACAGTAAGGGGTGGAATAGGGCTGCCGAATTTAAAGGTCAAGCTCTGCAGGTTGCACTGGAAATCCAGTCCTAAGAGTGCCGGTGCGCAGAGGCGGGGGAGGACCAGGAGTTTGTAATTTTTAAAACACTCCCCGGCTACGCAGCACCCGGTGATTTGGACGGAGTGCGAACCCGAGGCTAGAGCTATCTTATGCTTGAATGGGGAGCACGCAGCGTCTTACTGTATCGGGGTGGACAAAACTCTCTGTGCTCCCGGAGTCTAGTAGGTCGTCGCCGTGGAGAGCGTGCGTGGTCGCGACTGGTCGAGAGTCACTGCAGCGAGTCGTGGCAGGAGGTCTGGGTCGACTTCGCTTGCGGAGTAGTCGCTGGTGGGTTTCTCTGTATTGGTCCAAGATGGCGGCGCCCGAGACCCGCACGTGACGTCCGGGTGCCAAAATGGCGGCGCCCGTGGGTCACTCGTGGTGGCTAGAGGCAGGGGCAAAGAGGTCCGTTGGTCGCTCGTGGTGGCCGGGAGCGGGGGCAGCGAGGCCTGTGTGCCACGCGGGGCCCTGGAGGAGAGCGGGGGGGGGGGGGGGGGGGGAATCCGCGGTCGCTGCACGGAACAGCAGCGACCGACTTTGATTGACAGGCCACTGAATAGTGACCTTTCTTACCGCAGCTTTTACATACTGCGGAGCGGGCCGGACAGCGCAGGCAGGGGTGCTTGGCCAGGCCACAGAAGTAACAGCGGAGCCCCGTGAGCTTATCGGGGCACCCCATAGCGCAGGCCTGGGGGGGGGTCGGAGTCGGTGGGGGACAGGGGGGGTTGCGTGCCACGTTGACCAAAGGGCTGCCGTGCGGCCGGGGTCATATGCGCGGGCGTTTCGGTCGCCGACCTTCAGAGAGGATGCGAGGGTCCATGCCTCAGCGAGGCTTAAAGTGTCTTTTTCTAATAGTCGCTGGCGTATTGCAGAAGGTTGCATTCCTGCAACGAAGGCATCCCGAATTAACAGTTCCGTATGTTCTGCCGCAGTAACTTGCGGGCAGGCGCAATTTCTCCCCAAGACAACGAGGGCCCGATAAAATTAATCGAGGGACTCACCGGGGAACTGCTGCCTTGTAGCCAGGAGATGCCGTGCGTAGACTTGGTGAACAGGCCTGAGAACACGTCCTTTCAGAAGGTCCATGGCCTCGTCATAGTCTTGTTCATCCTCGATCATCGACTAGACGGCGGTGACCACGCACAAGTGGAGGATGTGGAGTTTCTGCTCCTTGGAGAGTTTTTTTAGAATTAGAACAGTACAGCACAGAACAGGCCCTTCGGCCCTCGATGTTGTGCCGAGCAACGATCACCCTACTCAAGCCCACGTATACCTATACCAGTAACCCAACAACCCCCATTAACCTTATTTTTTAGGACACTAAGGGCAATTTAGCCTGGCCAATCCACCTAACCCGCACATCTTTGGACTGTGGGAGGAAACCAGAGCACCCGGAGGAAACCCACGCACACACGGGGAGGATGTGCAGACTCCGCACAGACAGTGACCCAGCCGGGAATCGAACCTGGGACCCTGGAGCTGTGAAGCATTTATGCTAACCACCATGCTACCGTACTGACTCGAGTTGGCTGCCTGTGGTGGAGAGGTAGCTGTTGAAGCACGCCAGCCAATGTTTAAAAGTTGCTGACGTGTTTGTAGCATGTGGGCTGATGCGGAGGCAGTCTGGTTTGATCCGAAGCTCCATTTCAAAATTCTAGTTGATTAAATTGATGTACTATCAATCGGACTCGAGTCGTAAAGAAGTTCCATATATCAGGCTTTAATCAACTAGTTGTGTGCCCGGCAGTCGACTTACAAAGAAATGCTGACTGCCGGGTCCTACGGGTTCTTATACCCCGCCTCGTAGGTGGGACTACTTGCCTCTCGGCCAATGGGTGAGCAGTCACATGACTAGCCTCAGCCAATCAGCAGAGAGGTACATGACTGACCTGAGCCAATGGGCAACGAGTGCTCTGCACCAATGGCAGATAGGTACCGTAAACCTCCTAGTCATACCACCACACTATACAAAGTTGTTAAACGTATATAAGGGTTCCGCAAATGACAGCTGAAATGACGAGAGTAACCATTAAGCTAAATGAAAAGATTAACAAGCTTGGCAAAGAATTGGAAAAGAGAGTAAACAAATACCTGGATTAAATTGTGACAGAAACATGAAGGTTCCATTTATGAAATGTCAGCAGGAAGAAAATAAGTGTGTGCAGAAGACTGTGGAACATCTCCTGCATAAACTAGAAAATGACTGGAGTACTGATGTGTTTTGGTTAAACCTATGCGAATTGTATAATTTGACATGTGCAGCTGTGCAACAAAAGAGAAAGTTTCTTTGTATAGAATGTAATGTTATTTATTTAAAATAATAATGTTAAGTTATTGAAAAGGAAGTATACAGACATCATAAAGAAATCTTCACTGTGGTGAAGCATTCTTTCATCCAGGGGTGGTGGAAGGGCGCAGGGGAGGTGATGAAACAAAAGGAAATTTAAAAACTTTGCCTTAAGTTTAGATCAGAATCACGATTCAGGAACCACAGATCCCGTCAGGCCTCGAGACTGCTGCACGTGCATTGTCGGGAACAATGGCAGGAACTGGCCCTGCGCACATGCGCAGAAGAAAAATGAAATAGCCTGAAATGGCAGGTCAGGTGGCCAGAAGAGGCATGCTGTTGCAGGAAAGATATCCCTGGGAGCAGGTCACAGGGAAGGAAATGGGGGAATGTCCCAAACTAAAGTGGGGCAGAAGCAGGTCCCAGGTAAAGGACAAGGCTGGAGATTAGAAATAGGTCTTCTTTAAAAAAAATTGAGAGAAAAAGGCTCCACGTTAAATAAAGAGGAGCCGGCTTGAAAAAAAGTGGGCTCGAAAGAAGCCCAGAAGATCTGAAGAGGCAGCCGACAGTTGGTGATTCCTGACTGTGGGCCTTTGGAGCAGTTATGTTCTGCTTGGCATAGCCAAAGTCTGAGATAATTCTTGGCGGGTGAAGCTTGATTGTATGTGGCAATCCAGGGAAAAGAATGTAAGAGGGCATGATTGAATCCCTGAAGGTGAATTTGTGTTGAAGATGTCTGAATGGGAGCGACTTTTCAAGAGAATTCTAAGGCACATTCTTCAAATGTGAAGATTATAAATTCTTGTGGGAAATATCAATGAGTTCAGCTGGATCACAATCTAACAAACGTCTGGGTAGGTACTGTAACCTGTAACGCACTGTAACCAATCACTGTTTTGTCGATGTACCATTTGTCAATGTTCTCTGTTGATTATCCTTGTGTCTACTATGTACGTACTGTGTAGGTTCCTCGGCTACAGAAAAATACTTTTCACTGTACTTCAGTACGTGACAATAAATCAAATCAAATAGGTGGTTGAGAAATCCACAGAAAGTGCTTTGATTGCAACTGTCATTTACTTTGGAGTGTGGTGTGTTTGACCAGTTCACCCGTTAATTCAGATGTACCATGTACTTACCTTGAATATTAAATATTTGAGTCAATTTATTGTGTTTGTATTGCGATCTTTCCAATCTTTTAGTCTGATATAATAGTTAATTTTTCTTGTTTATTAGAGATTTTATTCTTGGTGTTAAAAGTTCATTGGTAGATTCCTGAGAATTTGTTCAGTAACTTACCTCCAGTTTTCGAAAAAAAAATAGAATTAGGATCTATCAAGCCAAAGATAGTGAAAATACATTAAAGTTTATTTAACAACATATTGACCAACTTCTATTTATATTTTGTACTACTGTTTCAACCTTGTTGGGGTGAATGCACACCAATACTCTGATGGTTTCACGTGCCCAGTATTAACATCAGTTGGGAACACAGCAGTTGTCAGGACCTAAGGGAAAGGAAGTTCATTGAAGTGCACGGAGCCGGTGATAATTATATCTGGAAAACTCGGGAACAGAGCAGTTGGTGACGGACACAGAGGAAGATTCGATTATGTGGCAAGGAGTGATTAGAGCTTGGCCGCAGAGCTGGGAGAAACCTTTGATCTGCCATTTGATAACATATATTCACCCAAAGCATGGCATAAATTTAAGATATATACCTTTTTTATTATAGTTAATGTCATTTGCCTGTTGGTTGTTTGAATTATGTCATTTTCTGCTTTTTTGTCAGAGTAGAAATTTTTAAGAAGTTAAATCTTGACTCACCTTGAGAAATTAATCCCTTAATTATTGGTCTCTATGGGAGTCACGACAGTGAGAAAAATGCTTTGATTCACTGCTGATGGCATTGATCTACTTCTAAGATTCTATCGCAACTAACATTTTTTGTATCTACCCTCTCAAATCTTTCTATATTTTAAATATCTCAATTATATCATTCTTGTTCGTCTAAACTAAGGGAGATACAAGCCATTTTTACGCAACCTAGCCTCATGATTCAATCCTTTGAGCCCTGGTAACCTTCATGGAGTCTGCACTAGATAAAAGTAAATTACTGCAGATGATGGAATCTGAAACCAAAAAGAAAATGCTGGAAAGTTAGGGCCCTCAACGATGTGCAGTCCATCTCCCGCGCCACTACCCTCGCCCCCCCTCCCTCCCAGAACCGATGACGCCACTTTCAAAAATGGTGCTTTGAAAATGTGTTCCTTCTTCCTCACCCATGATTTCCCACCTAGTTATTGACAGGGTCCTCAACAATGTGCGGTCCATCTCCCGTGCCACTACCCTTGGCCCCTCCCCTCCCTCCCAGAACAAGGACAGATTCCCCCTCGTTCTCACATTTCATCCCACCAGCCTGTATGCAAAACATAATCCTCCGCCATGTTCGCCAACTCCAGCGTGATGCCACCACCAAAAACATCTTCCCTTCACTCCCTGTCAGCATTCCGCAGAGACCGTTCGCTCCAAGATAATCTAGTCCACTCCTCCACCATACCCAGTACCTCTTCCATCACCAATTGCACCTTCCCATGCAATGGCAGAAGGTGTAACACCTGCCCCTTTACCTCTTCTATGCTTAACATCCCAGGCCCAAAACACTCATTCCAGGTTAAGCAGCGTTTCATTTCCATCTCTTCCAATTTGGTCTACTGCATTTGTTGCTCCCAATGTGGTCTCCTCTATATCGGAGACACCAAACGTAGACTGGGTAGTCGCTTTGCTGAGCATCTCCGGTCTGTGCGCATTCAGGATCTTGACATTCCTGTTGCTTGCCATTTTAACAAAAGACCCTGCTCACATGCCCGTCCTTGGCCTGCTGCAATGTTCCAGTGAAGCTCAACGCAAACTGGAGGAACAACATCTCATCATCCAGTTAGGCACGCTACAGCCTTCCTGTCTCAACATCGAATTCAACAACTTCAGATGATTAGCTCCACCCCGCTCGACCCATTTGTTTTCATCCCATTTCATTTTAACTGTCTTTTACCATTTCTCTCTTCCTTTATATTAACCCACCCCCCCCCCCCCCCCCCCCACACATCTTATCTACCATCTTTCATTCTCACCCCCACAGTATAAATATTTCCCACTTTCTCTGTTAGCTTTGACAAAGAGAATTGGACTCAAAGCGTTAGCTCTTTTCTCTCCCTACAGATGCTGCCAGACCTGATGAGATTTTCCAGCATTTTCTTCTTGGTTTGAGTCCGCATTGTAGCCTTTGCAAGGCCGATGCAGCTTTCCTGAGGCAGAATGCCCAAAAACTGTACTAACACAGTATTCCAAATGGCGTCTGACCAAAGCTATGCACAAGTGAAGCATAACTCCCGTCCTTTTGAATCTTAGCCCCTTAAAATAAAGGCCGACATTTCATGAGCATTTTTTGGTGACTCTTTCTACTCATGCTCCAGCTTCTAGAGATTTATGTACCAGGAAATCTAGGTTTCTAAATCAGCTTGCCTACTTTCACAGTCTAGGCCAGGGGTGGGCAAACTTTTCCGTGCAAGGGCCACATTCAGAAATTCACAATTTTAAAGGGCCGCATAGTATATTAAGTAAAATAATTACTTCACCCGGTTATGATTCTGGGCGCCTCATATAGAACATAGAACAGTACAGCACAGAACAGGCCCTTCAGCCCTCGACGTTGTGCCAAGCAATGATCACCCTACTCAAGTCAACGTATCCACCCTATACCAGTAAGTAACCCAACAGCCCCCCCCCCCCCATTAACCTTAAAAAAAATTAAAAAAAATTTTTTTTTTTTTAATGACTTGGTGGGCCGCATAAAGACCTTTGGCGGGCCGCATGCGGCCCACGGGCCGTAGTTTGCCCACCCCTGGTCTAGGCTTTGATTTCAAAACCTCTCCATTATACTCAGGATTACCCAATAGGTCAGCACTGGAAATTTACCCCATTAGGTGGACAACTATTACCCCTTCAGTTGGACCACTGGAGTATTACCACATTATGTTACTGCATTCAGCAGAAAGAAATATAACTTTAATGGACACTTATTTACACAGTAGGGAAGAAATCAAATTTAATTTTGTTTAAGATTCACAGTTTCATATTTATATACTCTAGTTGTAGAATCATAACTTTGACATATACAACTGCCCAGTCAACTCTGCTGAGTGCATATCATCAAACTCCCTAACTCGCACCATCACCACAAGGACAGTGTCTGGTCAAGAGGAAGGCCTACCAAACAATAACTAAAAGGTGCATTAAATACAGCCTTGACAGCGTCATGAACAAATAAAAACAAACAAAGCATGGTTATGAAGTGGGCCATTAGTCCTCATGACTAATTTTCAAGTTTTGTAACAGTTGACGTGCTTGTCAGATGGATTTCTCAAAGGTCAATCTCAGTACATTTCCATGAAAGAAAAGTTAAAATCTTGGGCAAGTGGTTTAGCATGGCAAAAGTCACAGGGTAAATGGCTCAACTATCGGCTAAGTACTGTTCATGCTTTTCTGGTAGGAGTCGGTGAATCCCATTCAACAACATGCCAAGTATGAAGTAAGATTAAGTGTTCAGGTACAGTGATGTCCACTTGAAATTCCGTTCATACATCTCTCGGCCGAAGGACTTGTTTTCATGCTATAAACCTCTATGTCTCTGAGGGGCTGATTTCAGAGTGGTGAGATTCAGGACAAAGTCACTTGCTGGTCCCTCAGCTGGGGATACTGTGCAAAACAAAGAGACAGATTCAAGAAAGAAAGGATGCCGATCCAGTTTTAAAAAAGGGGTGGCATCTTAGGGACGGATGTAATCTAACAGACTGAATTAGGATGTCTCGTGGATGTTCCTGAGTTATCCATTGATAAACTGATTTTTAATTACAGAACAAAATCAACATGAACCTTACTCAACTCGGGAGCCAGAGCCAAAAAGGGTATCCCTAAAGGTTTCTCCGATTATCATAACGTTCCATGAAGTCAACAGCAGTCAATAAACATTTAAAGCATCCAGGAACAAACAATAATTTGCAATTAAATTAGTGCCGTTGTACAATAAGTCATAAAAATCTAAAATGAAAATCTCCAACTTCCAAAGCTGTCAGTTGGTCGTACAGGACTTGAGTATTGCTGAAAAGACATTTTGTGGAAGCTTTTTATCTTGCACGCATTAGGACAATTGCAAGAGTACCAATATCAAAACTGCAATTGGTTTTGCAAGCACCCAACCAGCCGCTGATCGCAAAACTCCAAACAGAAGTGTCCAACATTAGAAATGATTCCGTGATTGGACAACATTTGGTAAATAATCCTCAACAACTAATTGAAGATTGTTAGTCAGACTTGTAGTGGGATTCATTTGCATTACTGGAAGCTACATATATTGATATACAGGGCCCTGTTGTTTTCAGACTTCAAAACATTTACACACATTGCACCTGTCAGCTAAACAAAATAAGTGAAAGCCATTTATTGGTTCACTCCTTGGGGCAATATCTTGATCAATTAGAGTCAAGCTGCCTGACTTAAATTTTCAAACAATGCTCGGCAATTAACCGACAGTTGCCTTTAACTGACGCATCCTCCATGGCATCGCCTTTAACAATCAGAATTCACTCGCCAACCAATCAGTACTCTCTTCTAATACAGTATACATTTTTTTATTTTTTTTTAGAACAGTACAGCACAGAACAGGCCCTTCGGCCCTCGATGTTGTGCCAAGCAATGATCACCCAACTCAAACCCACGTATCCACCCTATACCCGTAACCCAAACAACTCCCCCCCCCTTAACGTTACTATTAGGACACTACGGGCAATTTATCATGGCCAATCCACCTAACCCGCACATCTTTGGACTGTGGGAGGAAACTGGAGCACCCGGAGGAAACCCACGCACACACGGGGAGGACGTGCAGACTCCACACAGACAGTGACCCAACCGGGAATTGAACCTGGGACCCTGGAGCTGTTTCTTTGTATTCTTGTGATTGTCCTGCGCAGGATGAAAAAATTCCACAAAATTTATTTTTTCAGCCATAACCTCTGAAGTCTTCAAGTTTAACACAAGTTTAACGCAGTATAAATGGTGAGCATAAAGAACAATCAGTGCATTTGGAGCTTGGAGCGGACGTTTTCACATGAATACGTTGTGTTACAAACTCCGTGTGTATGTTATGTGAAGATGCTGCAAGAGGGGCTGTTGATTGGTTGCCATAAAAACAGTTTGCTCCAGCTTCCCTTCTTCCGTAAGTCTGAATGTCCGTGTAATCTGAAAGTAAAGAAACAAATCAAGGAAAAGCTGCCTACATGAAACCAATGAGTAAGGAACATTCCATTCTTGTCCAAATACATGACTCAGGCTGCATTTAGTCAATGTGAGAGCATGCTTCAACTGGTGGTGATCACATTGACATAATGAGAATGTTATCAATTCAAGTCTTGTTCCCGTATTTGAATGCATTCTAGGCTGGTGTCCAATGTTACATTGTCAGAAAGAATAAACATTTAGTTTGAATGTTAAACCACAATTCTAAATTACTGTAATTCACGTTGGACAGGCTCTGTATTTAAAATTATTCAGAATGTTAATTAACATGGTGTCATTATATAGTTCACAATCTTGTTCTAGAATGATTTTCACTCAATGGACCCAGCATGGAATTCTGCTGAACAGGCTCCACATAAAGAGGGAAGTTTTTCATTCCAGATGGCAATTTTGATTACCAACACACAAGTTCTCTCATAATAGGTGGAGTAAACCATTCGGCCCATCCAGTCTGCTCTGTCATTCGATGAGATCACTGTTGATCAGATTGTAGCTTTAACTCCCCTTTCCTGGCTGACCCCCATAACTCCATTGTCGATCATCAGCAAATTTGGCTAGAGCAGTCTCTCTCTTATAAATAGTGAAGACCCAAGACTGATTTCTGCAGCACTCCGTTAGTTATAGTCTGCCAACCTGAAAATGATTCATTTATCATGACTATTTGTTTCCTGTCAGTTAGCCAATCCTTTATCCATGCCAATATATCACACCCAATGTCATGAGCATCTTGTGCAGTAACCCTTTATGTGGAGATTGAGGAAGGGGTGGGTCAGTCAAGTGTTCCACTCACGACTGGACTCAAAGACCAGGGGATAGCGATCTTGTTCAGCAAACGAGTGGCATTCAAGGCAGGTAGAATTGTGTCAGACGGGGGGAAAGCAGAGGTACATAATGGTGAGTGGGAAGCTGGAGGGGGTGCGAATGGTACTTGTGAACATATATGCTCCGAATAGGGATGACGTGGAATTTCTGAGGCAGGCGTTAGGTAAGATCCCAGACTTAGAGTCACATAACCTAATCATGGGAGGGGACTTCAACAGTCATTGACCCGGAATTGGGCTGGTCAAAATCCAGGACAGGGAGGAGGCCGGCTGCGGCGAAGGAATTAAAGGGTTTTATGGAGCAGATGAGGGGAGTGGACCCATGGAGGTTTGCACGGCCGAGGGCGAAGGAGTTTTCCTTTTTCTCACATGTCCACAAGGTATACTCTCGCATCGACTTTTTTGTTCAAGCAGGGCACTAATACCGAAGGTGGTGGATACTGAGTACTCGGCAATTGCAGTGATCATACCCCGCACTGGGTGGACCTGCGGGTTAGTGTGGAGAGAGGGAAACACCTGCTGTGGAGACTGGATGTGGGGTTGTCGCGGACGAAGCGATCTGTGGGCGGGTTAACAAGTCCATCCAGAACTACCGGGATACAAATGATACAGGGGAGTTCTCTGCAGCGATGGTCTGGGAAGCTTTGAAGGCAGTAGTCAGAGGGGAATTAATCTCGATACAGCCCACAGAGAAAAGGCGGAACGGGCTGAAAGGGACAGGTTAGTTGAAGAGATACTCCAGGTGGACAGGAGATACTCGGAGGCCCCGGACGCGGGGCTACTGAGGGAGCGGCGGAGGTTACAGGTGGAGTTTGGGCTGTTGACCACAGGGAAAGCGGTGGCACAGTTGAGGAAGGCAAGGGGGGATCCTTGAATACGGGGAAAAGGCAAGCAGAATGGTGGTGTACCAGCTCAGGAAAAGGGAGGCGGCCAGGGAGTGCTTACAGTCAATGTTTTAATTCGCCTCCAGGCGCAGGAGGCGGCCAGGGAGATAGGCAAAGGGTAGAGGTGGGAGTACTGTCCTGGACCCAGAAGGGGTGAACGAGGTGTTTAAGGACTTTTATAGTAAATTATATGAGTCGGATCCCCCGGCTGGGGTGGAGGGGATGAGGCAGGTTTTGGATCAGTTGAAGGTCTAGAGGGTGGAGGAGGACCTGGTGGAAGGGCTAGGAGCCCCAATTAAGATTGAGGAAATAATCAAGGGGCTAGAGGGCATGCAGTTGGGCAAGGCCCCGGGGCCTGACTGCTACCCAGTGGAATTCTGTAAGAGGTTTTCAGAGATATTGAGCCCACTGCTGGTGAGGACATTTAACTAAGCAAGAGAGAAGGGAGTCCTCATCCAACAATGGATGAGGGGGCAGCAGGGTAGCATGGTGGTTAGCATAAATGCTTCACAGCTCCAGGGTCCCAGGTTCGCTACCCGGCTGGGTCACTGTCTGTGTGGAGTCTGCACGTCCTCCCCCTGTGTGCGTGGGTTTCCTCCGGGTGCTCCGGTTTCCTCCCACAGTCCAAAGATGTGCGGGTTAGGTGGATTGGCCATGCTAAATTGCCCATAGTGTCCTAATAAAAGTAAGGTTAAGGGGGGGGGTTGTTGGGTTACGGGTATAGGGTGGATACGTGGGTTTGAGTAGGGTGATCATGGCTCGGCACAACATTGAGGGCCGAAGGGCCTGTTCTGTGCTGTACTGTTCTATGTTCTAATGTCGCAGGACTCGATTTCACTGATCCTGAAACGGGAGAAGGATCTGGAGCAATGCGGGTCATACAGGCCGATTTCTCTACTGAATGTGGATGCCAAACTGCTAGCGAAGATACTGCCCACAAGGATAGGGACTGTGTTCCCGGGGTGATAGGGGTAGACCAGACGGGATTTGTGAAGGGCAGACAACTCAAGGCCAATGTTCGAAGGCTTCTCAATGTTATTATGATGCCCTCAGAAGGAGAGAAGGCAGAGATGGTGGTAGCGACGGATGCGGAGAAGGCTTTTGATCGAGTGGAGTGGAATTACCTGTGGGATGCGCTGGGAAGGTTTGGGTTTGGTGAGGGCTTTGTTGACTGGGTGCTGTTGCTCTGTCAGGCACCAGTAGCGAGTGTGCGTACGAACCGGCCGAGGTCGGGGTATTTTGAACTACACCAAGGGACGAGGCATGGGTGCCCCCACTCCCCGTTAATGTTTGCTCTGGCCATAGAGCCATTGGCCATGGCGTTAAGAGCCTCTGGGAACTGGAAAGGGCTGGTTCGGGGGATGAGGGTTGGGGGGAGGGGGGAGCACCGGGTCTCGCTCTACGCAGATGACCTGCTCTTGTACATTTCGGACCTGTTGGAGGGGATGGGGGAAGTAATTCGAATCGTGGGGGAATTTGGCAACTTTTCGGGGTATAAATTGAACATGGGGAAAAGTGAGATGTTTACGATCCAGGCAAGAGGACAGGAGAAGAGACTGGGAGAGCTGCCGCTTAGAATGGTTGGGAAGAGTTTTTGATATATGGGAATCCAGGTGGCCGGGAATGTGAGGTACTGCACGAGTTAAACCTATCCCGGCTGGTAGAACAAATGTTAGGGGACTTTAAGAAATGGGACATGCTATTGCTGGCATGGAGGGTACAGACTGTGAAAATGACGGTCGTCCCCAGATTTCTGTTTGTCTTTCAGTGCCTCCCCATCTTCATCCCGAAGGCCTTTTTCAAGCAAGTGAATAAGATTATTTTGGGCTTTGTGTGGGCGAATAAAACCCCACGAATGAAGAAAGTATTGCTGAAGCGCAGTCGGGGGAGGGTGGGTTGGCGCTGCCGAACGTCTGAATTACTACTGGGCGGCTATTTTAGCCATGATTAGGAAGTGGGTAGCAGGGGAGGGGTCGGCATGGGAGCAGATGGAGGCGGCGTCATGTAAAGACACAAGTTTGAGGGCAATGGTAACGGCACCTCTGTCGTTCTCGCCGTCCCGATACTCCACAAGTCAGGTGGTAGTGGCAGCTCTGAGGATCTTGGGGCAGTGGAGGAGATACGAGAGTGGAGAGAGCATAGATTTGGACCCCAATTTATAACAACTACAGGTTTGTACCGGGTAGGCTAGATGGCAGGTTCCGGAGATGGCAGGGGGCAGGAATTAGAAGGTGGGGGAGCTATTTATAGACGGGATCTTTCCCAGCTTGAAAGCTTTGGAGGATAAATTTAAATTGCCAGCAGGGAACAGGTTTAGGTATTTGCAGGTGTGAGACTTCCTGAGAAAACAGGTGCCTGCCTTTCCGCTGCTGCCGCCATAGAAGATATAGGATAGAGTGGTTTCCAGTACCTGGGTGGGAGAGGGGAAGGCATCGGATATTTACCAGGAGCTTCCAGAGGCGGAGGAGGGCAAGTGGGAGGATGAGCTAGGAAGAGCGATAGAGGCGGGTCTATGGGCGGATGCCCCAAGCAGGGTTAATACCTCCTCATCATGCGCAAGGCTTAAAATTTAAGGTAGTCCACCGGGCACACATGACAGCGGCTAGGATGAGTAAGTTCTTCGGGGTTGAGGGTAGGTGTGCGAGGTGCGTGGGAAGCCCAGCAAATTATGTCCACATGTTTTGGGCATGCCCAAAGCTTAGAGGGTTTTGGGAGGGTTTTGTGCACGGTACTAAAAACACGGGTGGTGCAGAGCCCGGATAGTGATCTTTGGAGTGTCGGAAGACCCGAGAGTTCAGGGGGCAAAAGAGGCCGACGTCTTGGCCTTTGCCTCCTTGGTAGCCCAGAGACGGATCTTGTTAATGCGGAGGGACACGAAGCCCCCCCGAGTGTAGAGACCTGGGTTAGTGACATGGCTGGGTTTCTCCACCTCAATAAAATAAAGTTTGCCTTAAGAGGGTCACTGTTAGGGTTCACCTGGAGGTGGCAGCCGCTCGTCGACTTTCTCGGGGAAAATTAAATTGTCAGCAGATGCAGAATTCCAAGGGATGTGGGGGGGGGGGGGGGGGGGGGGGATTGTTGTTGTAAGTTTGAAGTGTGTGAAGATTGGGCTAGGGGGAAATGTTTATTTTACCACGTTGATGTCATTGTTTATGTTACTGTTATAAAAAATTTCAAATACCTTAATAAAATATATATTTTTAAAAAAGTTAATGGGTTATCATATTAGCATTTGTAAAAGCTTACCCCACCAAGGTTAAACTAACTGGCTTGTAGTTGCTGAACTTATCCTTGCACCCCTTTTAACAAGCGTGTCACATTTGAAATTGTCTAGTCCTCTGGCATTGGCCCTGAATCGGAGGAGGATTGGAAGGATCTGGAGTGTCTCTGCAGTTTTCCTCCCCCTTACTCCCCTCAATTTCCTCAGCTGTACTTGATCCAGTTCTGGTGACTTGGCAAGGCTTTCTATTGCCTCCTCTTTATCAACTTTCAGCCCATCCAGCGTCCCAACTACTTCCTCTTTCACTATGACTTTGCCAGAATCTTCCTCTTAGGTAAAGACAGATGCAAAGTAGTCATTTAATGCCTGTTTCCATGCACAAATCACCTTTTTTGGTCCTTAATCATTCTTCTTCTTTTACTCTGTATATGCCTATAGAAATGCAAGGCACTGTACACAGTGGTTAGCATTACTTCCTCACAGTGCCAGGGACCTAGGTTCAATTCCAGCCTTGGGTGACTGTCTATGAGGAGTTTGCATGTTCTCCCTGTGTCCGGGTGCTCCGGTTTCCTCCCACAGTCCAAAGGTGTGCAAGTTGGGTGGATTGGCTATGCTAAAATTGTTCCTTAGTGTCCAAAGGTTAGGTGGGGTTATGGGGTTACAAGGATAGAGCAGGGGAGTGGGCCTAGATAGAGTGCTCTTTCAGAGGATCGGTGTAGACATGATGGGTAGAATGGCCTCCTTCTGCACTGCAGGGATTTCAAGAAACCTTTTGGAATCCCTTTTATGCTAGCTGCCAGTCTCTTTTCACTTTCTCCCTTTGCTTCTCTTGTCTCTTTTCTCATTTCCCCTCTGAACTTTCTACATTTAAACTGATTCTCACTTTTATTATCAACCTGACGTCTGCTTCATTTTACGCTATCCCTTTCATTATCCAGCAATTTCCAGCTTTGTTTGTCCCATCTCTCCCCCTCATGGGAATTTACTTTGACTGTACCAGATTCAGCTCCTCTCTAAAGGCAACACATTGTTCCATTTCAGTTTTTCCTGCCAAGCACGGTGGCCTAGTGGTTAGCACAACCGCCTCACGGCGCCGAGGTCCCAGGTTCGATTCCAGCTCTGGGTCACGGTCCGTGTGGAGTTTGCACATTCTCCCCGTGTCTGCGTGGGTTTCGCCCCCACAACCCAAAAATGTGCAGAGTAGGTGGATTGGACACGCTAAATTGCCCCTTAATTGGAAAAAATAATTGGGTAATCTAAATTTAAAAAAAAAAAGTTTTTCCTGCCAATCTTTGACTCCAGTTTACCTGGGCAAGATCTGTTTTCAACCTATTGAAATTGGCCCTGCCCCAATTATTTTTACTCTGGGTTTCTCCATGTCCTTTTCAATAGATAACCTAAACCTTGATCAATGTCACCTAAGCATTCCCCAAATGATACTTGATTCACCTCATTCCCCAGAACCAGATTCAGCAATGCCTCCTTCCTCATTGGGCTAATTCTTCTATAAAAAAAACTTCATAAACTCTTCTCCTTTCTGCCCTTTACATTAATGATACATCAGGATAGTAAAAAAAGCCATCCTCTAAAACTATGATAGGTTTTGCATCTCTATAATTTCCTTTCAGATTTGTCCCTCTATGAACTTCCCATTAGTTGAGTGGCCGATAGAATACATCCATTGATGTAATGGTAATGCATTGGCATTGTTTCTTAGCGCTCGCTAAATAGGTTGGTTAACGTCTCTGGGACAGCCTCTCTCTCCGCACTTCAATATTCTCCTGAAGTCAGTCATACCACTCCTCCTCCTTTCTTTCCTTCCTAAATTTCATGAAAGTTTGGATCCAGGAATATTTATTACCCAATCTTGTCTTTTTTAATTCAGGTATTCGCTATTACCACATCATATTCCCACTTGGCTATTTGTGCCATGCCCTTTAAATTTAATTTTGACATATTACATAGCACCTTTAAAAAAGAACTTGCAATCACTGTTGCAACATAAGTGAATGTGACAATTTACGGAGAGTGAGATCCCACAAATAACATGGAGGGAAATGATCAAATAATATAAATGATATTATTGAGGGATAAATGTCCGTCAGAATACCTGCAGAATGCCTCTGCTCTTCAACTAGTCTTAGGAGCAGGACAGGTCCTCGATTTAACATCTAATCCGAAAGACAGTGCATTGAAATAGGAGCCCAAATTCGGTACTCAATCTCAGGAGTTGGGTTTGAGCCCACAACCTGCTGATGCAGCGGCACATGCACCCTGAACCCACACTGGCAAACAAGAGGAACCGCGGTAAACATATATATATATAAATCTTTCATTTCCTTTTGCAATATATTTTAGTTAGCAATACATTTTAAAGGCCAGTACACCTAACAGTGCATCCTGAACAGTTGTTGCTTTCCTCCCCAGAATGTGATGTTGGGTCAACTCTGCCGAGGACTAACTCTGTGCTTGTGTTGTAAAAATAGAGCAAGCCCAAGGCTATAATTGTGCACAGTAACAATCTTCAGTTTTGGGTCTCTTATCTGTCATTGTAATCAGCACCAGCCTACCTCGCTCACTGAGACAAGGGCTGTCATGTGACTAATTGGATGCTACTATAGATAACTATCTACCCACAAAACACAAAATGAAACTTAAAATTGACATTTTCCATTTGAATCACTGGTCTATTCTTTTTTCCAGGTAGCTGCATCACTTTTGTCCCACAACGTGCACCATTTGTGTGCAAGTCATTGCCCCGAACCAAACTAAAACACCACAAACACATCCTATCTCTACTTTTTAAGCACGGTTCCGGTGTCTGTAAAATAGTTCTGTTGCGACAGGGGGATAGTACAATGGAACAGCATTGCAAAAGAGTGAGTGATACAGCAGCTTGCTTTAAGTTGTACCCTGACGCCGTTAATTGCTTTACAAAAGAGATGGGTACAGTCTTGGGCTATTTGTAAATGAAGATTTGAAAATCAAAAAGTTTGTGGGTGGAGGTTGCTGAGGTCAGGACGCGAGAATTGGGTTTTGGATAGGTCGGGAGTTTGCTGTAGAAGTCACTGCAGAAATTGAGTCCAAAAGTGACAATGGTGTTGATCAATCTTAGTAGTCATGGGGGTGAGGTAGGTCCAAGTTTGGAGCGGAGATAGGCAGTTCTGGTGATAGATGATTTCTGATTGGAAGCTCAGCAAAGGATGTATGAAAATACTGACAAATCCACACACTCATCTTTAGCCAGTGACAAGGATAGTTAGTGGCTCAGGTCAGAACTGAACAGGCAGGCTTTACCTTTACCACATTGAAGAATGCACCAGCTCATCTGCAACTGATATGTGAGAAGCATTTCGAGGAGATGTGCGACACAGATTAAAGAACATCAGGCTTGCATCATCAACTCCCTCTTTATCAGCACCATGGGTGTGACTACACCACATAGGCACCAGTGGTTCAAGAAAGTGGCTCATAATCACCTTCTCAAGAGGCTTTAGGGATAGTAATAAATGCTGCCCTTGGCAACAACTGTCATCCATAAACAAATTTTACAAAGGTAGTGCAATGGAAGGGTTTGGGGGTGGGAATAAGGAAAAGAGATTCCTTTATTCATTAAATTTTGTGGAGGGCATAGTGGTTAGCACTGCTGCCTCGCTGCGCCAGAGTCCCAGGTTTAATCCCGGCTCTGGGTCACTATCTGTGTGCAGTTTGCACATTCTTCCCCCGTGTTTGGGTGGGTTTCGCCCCCACAACCCAAAAGATGTGCAGGGTAGGCGAATTGGCCACGCTAAATTGCCCCTTAATTGGGAAAAATGAATTGAGCTCTCTAAATTAAAAAAAAATAAAATTCATTGATTTTCGTGGAAGAAGAACCCTGAACTGTGTGTCCCTAGAATCCCTACAGTGCAGAAGGAGGCCATTCATCCCACCATGTCTGCACCGATTGTCCGAAAGAGGCCCACTCCCCTGCCCCAACCCTGTAACCCCAAGCATTTATCATGACCAATCAACCAACCTGCACATTTTCGGACACTAAGGGTCAAGTTAGCATGGTCAATCCACCTAACCTGCACACCTTTGGACTGTGGGAGGAAACCGGAGCTCCCAGAGGAAACCAACGCAGGCACGGGGAGAACGTACAAACTCCGCACAGTCACCCAAGGTCTGAAACAAACCCGGGTCTCTGCACTGTGAGGTAGCAGTGCTAACCACTGTGCCACCGTGCCGTCCTAAAACCAGTGAGTTCAATGTTCCTGATTGGTTCTGTATGTTTTTATTGAATGAAGTTTGCAGTGAAGTATTGTTAAATCAGAGTGCCAAAACAATGCAGAAAAGTGAAACTACCAGTAGAAGGAAATGCCAGACAGCAGTAAGTACTAGAATGACAGCAGTCCTGCTGCAAGCTTCTGTAATGAAGTACGGTGTATCTAATAGTGCAATACAGGAAGCAACATTACTGCCCTGGAAGGGGTTGAAATTCATCAGCAGAAATTATTTCTGTGAAGGCGCAGGCAGCCTATGTTCTCTGTATGTTGCTGGTCTGGTCAGCACGCCCACACCAATCTTTAAACATCTTCAGCCACATTGACTCACCTTCACAGGAATAAAGTACGAAACCGCAAATAAAAGTAAGTCATCTTGCCATTTTGCAAGATCTTTCACACACTGGCAGGTAAAATATGGGCAAGTTGAAGGGGAACAATGGCTGAACTGAAGCATATGTCAAGGGTACACCCTCTGCTCTGTGAATAGCTCCTTTATCGTGTTGGTGAGATAGCTGATAAAGGTTTTGCTGTAGACAGTGCCCTGCGCCTATGGAGACAATCTGTGAGCAGCGGCTTTGGAGGATTCTCCTATGATGGCCGTGGTTTTATAATGGAAACCAGCTAAATCTGCTAAAATCAGGAGCGATGCTGAAACATCACAATACCACCGTAGAATATTATACAATTCACTGAAAGGATAACACCAGTTGCATTATAGTCAATGAATAGCACTCACTGCTAACACTGACCAAGTCTCTGATATGTGCTTTGAATGGTATACCACATGCAGACGACTACAATGGTTAAGTGTCCTACTTTGTTGTCAAGTATTTCCGGTCAAACCCCCATTCCAGGACTTGAACCTAAAATCTAAACTGACATAACAGTGCAGCATTTAGAGAGTGTTACATTGTCAGAGTTTACATTATCTGACATTAAACAGAAGCATTGTCTGTCCGGTCAGGAAGATGCAAACAATCCGTCACGCTGTTCGAAGAGGATCATAAAGTTCTCCTGGTTTACATTCCTCCCCCACTCACCATCAGCAAAACAGGTTAATTAACAGGTCATTTGTCACACTGCAGTACAAATGATTTTGCGGAGCACAAATTGAGTGTTCTGTTTGCATGGATGTAGTCAAAGTGAGCAGTTCAAAAATAATTCATTGGCCATGATGTACTTTTGATGCCCCAAGGGAGAACGACTCTTTACGTCAATACAAATTTATTTTTCTCTTACTTGACCTGCATTAATTTGCAGAAAAGAGTCACCCACTTGCAAAGGGCACCTGCCTTCCAGGAGAGGCAGGGCTGCTATTCAGGACCCATATTGTTTGACTATTTGACAGCAAGATTGGTGTTTACGGTGCCAGAACCTTGGGTTGAAAGGGTCAATTCAGGCAGCGGTACTGCCTCAGACTGCAGGAGCACCACCTTGTGGTAAACTGCAAATATAAGTGGGATAAAATGCAATGTTTACAAAACATGTTGAGAAAGAAGACACCAAACCGCCGACATTACTCCAACCGTTCAACTTCTTGAACCTAAAGGCATTCCTAGTGCAGCTGTCTCAGTTCTACAGTTTCTGGCATTTAATACTGTATTACGAATGCAATTGTATCCATTTACTGAATGCTTAAAATTAATACGGCATGCTAAATTGAACCATATTCCTGGAGCACACAGGTAATTTAACCATGAATATAAAAAAGTCACAAATAAATTCAATAAGGAATTCAGGGAAAGCCTCTGAGAGTGGTTAGAATGTGGAAGTTGAAACCACATGGAGCGGTTGAGGCAAACAGCACAGATGGATTTATAGGGAAGGTAGAAAATTACATTGGGAAGAAAGAAATAGAAGGGTAATACTGCTAAGGTGAGATGAAGGATGATAGGAGGTGGTTCATGTGGGGCATAAACAATGGCATATCCATACCGGGTTGAATGGCCTTTTCTGTGCTGTACAATTTCATGAACCAAGTGCTTCTTTTGTGCTTGTATTTCTTGGTTCAGTTGCACTTTTGAACAGCAATAAGCTTTTTCAATCTACTGCATCACAAAGAGAAAGAGCTTGGCCAAACTGATTTGATCAGCGTCTCATACAGTGCCGCCAGCAGGAGGGGAAGTGGCTGAGCTTCTTCAAACATAAGCAGAGGGCTGGTTCGACAATAACAACCCAGATTCAAAAGGTCTGCTCGAGAACGAGGGACTTCAAGAGTGCAAAACTGAAAGGTCTTGATTGGCAGATAGACAGCCAAAGTGCAGTTAAACAAAATGCACATTTGAGAAGCTTCACTCTTGATTATTGTGCATTTTAAATCATAGGCCATCATATACATTAGCAGGGCACCACATGCATAGGGTTTTACATGTTTTGCTTGCCAAGTTGCTGAAAGCCTGAGCTGATAACGTCACAAGGGGAAAAAAAAGGTTTCTGGGGCCTGAGTGAACAGGTTAAGCAACTGTACATCTCCTTAGTCAAAACAGATAGTTGAACTGAAAAACCTATAGCGCAGGGGCAGAGAAGAAAGTGTAAATTAGAGCGGGTAAAATCAAAAATCAAATTGGGTGGAAAAAGAGAAACAGAAAAAAAAATGATTTGGAAGCAAAAAAAAAAGGAGGTACGGAAAGGAAAATGGAATGCAAACATTTAAAACGTTGACATTTTTAAAATCTCATTTGAGCTCTGTTGAAATGCTGCTTTTTTTGGTTAACAGTGAGTGACAAAAATGAACATAGAACCAGAAATTATAGGACAGATAAGAGAATATTTGACTTCATGCTATTCAATCCCACTTTTCTGCCCTTCCTTGTTGGTTTCACATAATTAGAGGTCAGTTTAATTAGGGCTGACTACAGGCATTTTTGTTTTCAAAGACCCCTTTACACAAAACCCAAGTTTGAGAGCAATGCCAAACTGCGCAGTGTGCGCTGGTTTCACTTATCTATGCTATACCAGTGGTGGGCGCCTGCGGCCCTTTAGGGTAATGTATAAGGTTTTCCAGGTTCTGCTGGTTTTGCTCCACATAGTGTTTTGCCTTACCGGTATGACTCAAGGGCATGCAAAGCAAGGGCATGTGAAGTGAGGTGTGTGCTGATTGCACACAACATTGACTGGAAGCACTCCCTGTGTCCAATCCTTTAGTTTTTACCATTTGAGGTGATGACAGTTCTATTAATATGTGACTTGCTGTAATTCTTAAAACATTTTTGGTGTGTATTAAATGTATTTAATCGTATTCATGGGTTCATGATTTTGTGTACAAGCCCAACGTCAATCTTTAGGCCCACTGAGTTGAGAAAGGGCCACTCATGCGGCCCACTCACTAGCCGAGGTTGGCTATCACTGCACTATACTATTACTGCTCTCCTCTTGGCCCATTGGAGGTCAGTACAGAACAGACAGACCTGGTTTACAAGTTTGTCAGTGGGAGACCATTCACTTGTTTTCCTAATCAACCTCCAGCAGGCTTTTAAATGAGCAAAGCAACAAATAATGTCTCTTCAAATAATTAACCACCCATAATTCCTTGTGTACGCTTGAACTTCTTGTAATGACGGTTTCCTCAATTACATAGCAACATAGAAAATAGGAGGAGGAGGCCATTCTGCTCTTCGAACATGCTCTGCCATTCATTATGATCATCCAACTCAATAACCTAATCCTCAGAGGCTAGCACTGCTGCTTTACAGCACTGAGGACCAAGGTTCAATCCCAGCCCCAGGTCACTGTCCGTGTGGAGTTTGCACATTCTCCCCGTGTCACACCCACAACCCAAAAATGTGCAGGGTAGGTGGATTGGTCACACTAAATTGCACCTTAATTGGAAAAAAATAATTGGGCACTCTACTTTTTTTTAAAAAAAAGCCAAATCCCGTTTTCCCCCCATATCCTTTGATCCCCTTTGCCCCAAGTGCTATATCTAACTGCTTCTTGAAAACTTACAATTCTTTGGCCTCAACTACGTCCTGTGGTAACAAATTCCACAAGCCGACCACTCTCTGAGTGACCGCCCCCCCCAAAACTGGCTTAAACAAAACACATATTTCCGATCATGACAGGTAGCTGTCTGTAAGTTTTTTTCAGTGCCTGTTCAGTATTCTTAAAATAAAATATCAATGTGACTACCTCCTGGTGACCTGATGATCTTAGATCAGATTTTCCAGAGAAGAAATCAAAGAATATATAACACTAGTTTGGCCCAGTTGGAATAGACATGGATTAACATCCACCGATCGTGCAAATTCAGCAATACATCCAATGCATTTCAGTAGTGAGACAGTGAAATGCCGTTCCTGAGAACCCAACAGCAACTTTTGGGTACTGGCATCTGTCCCTTGTCTGAAATTGCTGTACCATTTATGTTTAAAAAAGGCATCAGCCTCAAAGTTGACAGCAAAATCTGGTCGAATGCATTTTTGGGAAAAGTAAACATGCACTTGATGCTAATTATTTCAGCATGGTGCACATTGTGTGTCTCGTTCTGATCAGTGGGCAGTTGCAGCGATTCTAATGTTGAAATATTGCTTGTATTCATCCACAAAACTTTGTATCATTTTGTTGTCTTCCGTGCAGGATGATATATTTGAATGGTCCTGCTTGTGGAAACTGCCTCTTCAATTGTTGATCATGAGAAAACCAGAGCGTGGTCTACTGCTGCAATGAATTACACATGCAAGGATAAAGTCCTGGTTTTCAGCAACAGACAGCTGATCTTGGCTGGGGCAGTACAGCAGTGGTTGGGGAAAGAGTGATTCCAAAATTAGCATGGAAATGAGAGGGACAGAGAATATCCAGGTCGCCCAGCGCTGACAACGAAAGCACATTTGGGTGAAGGCTGGGTCAGTCTTGGTTGGAATACTCATGATCATTCGGATTGCCAGCTTCGAGTCATTAAGACCAATACTTCTCAGATCTCTATTAATCTAGTAGCTCGCAACCTCAGCAGGTCCAAAAGTGAAGATGCTTTTAAGTGATTTGTGGCTCTTCATGCCTACCCTCTGCTTTTGATGGAAATACCTCTACCACTACAGATTGCCACTGCTACTTTGCTCTACAAACAGCTTCTTAGCTCACACATCCTCCACACCTGTCTCTAAATCTGGACATTAGTTTGTAGGTTCTCTATTCTGACTTCCAGTCTATCTGCAAGTCAACTTCATCACATCACTGGATCTCCGATGCAAACTTTGGACAAAATTTACCCACAGTGCTGGATAGTCAGAGGCTTTTTTCCCAGGGTAGAGGGGTCAATTACAAGGGGTCATAGGTTTAAGGTGCGAGGCAAGTTTTTTTTTTTACACAGGCGGTAGTGGGTTCCTGGAACTCGCTGCCGGAGGAGGTGGTGGAAGCAGGGATGATAGTGACATTTAAGGGGCTTCTTGACAAATACATGAATAGGATGGGAATAGAGGGATACGGACCCAGGAAGTGTAGAAGATTTTAGTTTAGACGGGCAGCCTTAGGGCCTTTGCCTGTGCTGTACTTTTTTTTGTTCTTGTTCTTTGTTTTTGTTATCATTGATCCACATAAAGACATATTAGGGCGGATGATCATTGGTAGAGAAGTAGGTTTTAAGGAACAGCTGACAAAGAGGAAAGAGAAGTAAAGAGGGAGGAGTAGAGGATGAGGCAGGGAATTCCAGAGCTTCAGGCTTTGGCAGATGAAGGCACCGCCACCAATGGCGAAGTGATTAAAATCAGGGATGCGCAAGAAACGAGAATGGGATGAGTGCAGAGCTCTTGGGAGGATTTTAAGGCTGGAAGAGGTTAGAGAGATAGAAAATGAGGAGGCTCACAGAAAGATTTGAGAACAAGAATTGGACTTTTAAAATTGAGGTTCTGTTTGATTGGAAGCTAATGTATGTCAGCGAACACAGGCATGATGGATGAAAGGGATTTGGTCCAAGTTAGGATGCGGGCAGAGTTAAGGATGGCCGTATATTTATCCAGAATGGAAATTGGGAAGCCCGTCAGATGAATGCTGGAACAGTCAAGCCCAGAGGCAACAAAGACATAGATGAGGGATTCAGTACCAGACAAGGTGGTGGAAGGAGGAGTTGAATGATTCGATAGAAGGTGGACATACACGATCTTAGTGACGGTCAGAAGATCTTCCAAGGTCAAATACAACAAGAGGAAAGAGAGAGAGAGAGAATGAGCAGACAGACCAAGAAAGGTGGAAAGAAACTATTGAAACGTTTTAAAGAAAGAAGAAACATAAGGAAGGAGAATAACAATGAGAAGAATATGGAGCAGCTAGTTTGAAACAACAATGTGAATGAGCTAAACCAATGCAGAAAGAAGGACACAGGGTTATTTTTAAAAATTCATTTACGGGATGTGGGCATCGTTGGTTCGGCCAGTATTAATTACCCATCCCTAGTTGCCCTTCAGAAGGTGGAGGTGAGTTGCCTTCTTGAACTGCTGCAGTCCTTGAGGTGTAGATACACCCACAGTGCTGTTAGGGAGGGAGTTCCATGAATTTGCCCCAACGACAATGAAGGAATGGCAATATATTTCCAAGTCAGTGTGGTGAGTGACTTGGAGGGGAACCTCCAGGTGGTGGGGTTCCCAGGTATCAACTGCTCTTGTCCTTCTAGGTGGTAGCGGTCGTGAGTTTAGAGGGTGCTGTCAAAGGAACCATGGTGAGTTATTGCAGTGCATCTTGTAAATGGTACACATGGCTGCTAAACAAACAGAAAGAGAGACTGCAAGGATTCAATTGAGAGACGAGCAAAATTTAAAAAGGTCTTTCTTTCTTCTATGTGTCTTTCTGCAAAGTCACGGGGAAAATCAAATGGAATATACTTCATCAGCTGTAAAGCAGAAAGATCTAAGGATACCAGCTACATGGAGCCATATAAAGTTTCAACACTTAAGAACTTGCATTATATTGTGTCTTTCACAACCTCAAAACATCCCAAAGTACTTCACAGTCAATGAGGGGTAGCCACTGTTTTAACAATTTCTGAAGAACAAAGCCACCAAAACAGCAATGAGATAAACAACATAAACATTTTTTTAAAATGATGTTGTTGAGGGATAAATACTGGCTAGTGTGCTTACAGGGGTGCTAATTCACAGGTCAATGAACGACTGCCCTGAGCTGATGCAGGGGTGGAATTAGGTAATGTTACGGAGGTAGAAATAAGCTGTCTTAGTTATGGCACAAATATGTAGTCGGAAGCTCATTGCCAGAGTCAAATACACCACCAAGTTTGCAAACACTTCAACTGCAAGGAAGAGGGTGGAATTTATCATCATAGATTATCATAGAATTTACAGTGCAGAAGGAGGCCATTCGGCCCATCGAGTCAGCACTGGCTCTTGGAAAGAGCACCCTACCCAAGGTCAACACCTTCACCGTATCCCCATAACCCTGTAACCCCACCCAACACTAAGGGCAATTTTTGGATACTAAGGGCAATTTATCATGGCCAATCCACCTAACCTGCACATCTTTGGACTGTGGGAGGAAACCGGAGCACCCGGAGGAAACCCACGCACACACGGGGAGGATGTGCAGACTCCGCACAGACAGTGACCCAAGCCGGAATCGAACCTGGGACCCTGGAGCTGTAAAGCAATTGTGCTATCCACAATGCTACCGTGCTGCCCACGGATCCTTACAGCCAGCAGGGGAAAAGCCTTTTCAATCTAGTCTGGTTTCCAGTGTGAGTTCATTGAGGGGGAGGACAGCCTGCTAACCGAGTGTAACTTTTAAAATAGTCAAAATAATTTTTATCAATAGCATTGCTACCCAACTGTCAGTACAAGAGTAAAGAGTGTTAATATGGGACAGGGTGAGAGTAAAGCACAGCAGGGTAATAAGACCTTTGGTGCAGTAAAGGGAATGGATCCAGGGGCCGGAAGTCCGTGCTTACCTGCTGGACATGAGGCTCTTTCGCAAAGGACATCCGAGCTACAGACTGAGAAGCTAATGTCAGCTCCTGATCTTTCACTTCCCCTTCTTCAATTTCCACAATACCTTGGGTCAGAACAAAAATATCCTTTTTAAAAACAATGCTAAGATCAAAATTGCCTGACTAAAGGCATCAAAAAACCTTAACAGTAGTTGCACGACAAAACACAATGTGCGTTCGAAAATCTGGGGTGGGATTTTCCAGTCCCCTGGCTGCGTGTTTCTCTGCAGCGCACTGCTCACTGGCGGTGGGATTCTCTCCTCCCGCCACTTGTTAATGGGATTTCCGATTGAAGCCACTCCGCAACCCCCCCCCGGGAAACCTGTGGGTAAGGGTGCACTGCCGGTGGGAAGAGAGAAACCCAATGGCCGGAGAATTCCCGCCCTGATCTGCTTGTGGGCATTAACAAGGAGCCTCTCTGCTGCTCAGTCCAATTCCGGAGCAAGAAACACTTTATGATTAACATTTGAATAATTAGAACAACATTCAACATGTGATTATGGAGAAACATAACGCAGAATATTTTCACAAGATACACTAACAAGCAGAGCTCACATCAACCCGTTCTGGTTATATTGCACAAGGGGCAGAAATCTGAACTGGAGCAAGAAGGAACGACGACGACTTTGAAAGCTGAAAAGGATCAAAGCAAATAAATTTAGTGTATAGTTTTCCTCATTCCTTGAATGCAGTTAGTTATACCATATTTGAATAGGTTGTCATCCAAAACAACCGTGAGGGAAGTAGAGAGAAATGGAGAACACTGTGAAATCATCCCTTTATACGGCACTTTACATTACAACAATGCAGCCAAAGGCAAATATGTAGTGTATTCACCATCCTCTAAACTCAAATATATATTTATTTTTATGTTGCCCATTCTTAATTTCCTTTGAACTAAGAGAGGAGTACAAGGCTATTTCTGACGGTAGTTAAGAGCCAACCACGTTACTGTGGATCTGGAGTCACATGTGTACCAGACCAGCTAAAGGAGTTTAGTGAACCATATGGGGATTTATAACAATCAGGAATAGTTGTCGTGGTCACCACCACTGCGACCAGCTTCATGTTTCATTTTGAAAAATTAACTGAAGTAAAATTCCACCAGCTACTATAGAGGGATTTGAACCCATGTTCCCAGAACAACTTAACCCAGTGATGCACGATCAATCACTACTGGAGCGAGATTGTAGTCCAATTGAAGGCTTTAATGAACAAGTAGTTACCCCAGCAGCTCTAGTACAGAATGACTGCTGTGGGTGAAACACAGACTTTTATGCTCCGCCTGCTGACGGAGCCAGCAGGCAGGTTCTACCATTCATACTACAGTATAAGGTACACCCCACCTAGGTACCGCGATACCCCTAATATAGCCGACCACACTCAGGCCTTTGGATTACGAGCCCAAGTATATCACCACTCTGCCACTGTTTCCCCTGTTAAAGACCCAAACTATATTGTAATTGTAGCAGAATGTTGCAATGCATAGTTGGAACAATGACCTTCTGGCCCGTTTTGTGTTGTGACTTGAGATCAGAACCAGTTCAGCAGCAAAATGACTTGGAGCCACCTCCTGGTTAGCTATGTGCAGTTGCAAGGTGACAAGAACAAAAAGGTTCTGACAATGTCTTTGCCTCCCTCCCCCACAGGCCTGCTGGAGGCTGGTTTGGAAAGCAGCCTTCTGCATACTCAGAAAAGCAGGCCCCCATTTAATGAATCTGCCTTTAAAAGGTCTACATGAGGGGATAGGGACAATCCACTCCACACACACTCGTGTAGCCCAAATGTATATAAAAATATCTCTAGTTTCTAGCACCATGGAAAACTTTCTCCTAGAATATAGTTCAGTTATTTTCAAAGCTTTCAACTGCAGAAGATTAGGAGGCACTCTTAATAAATTAATGATTATTAAATCATAAGATCCTGATGGGGCATGATATTGTATATTCTGGAAGAATGTTTTCACTTGTGTGGGAATCTGAAACGAGGAATCTATGAACTGATGGAAGAATCATAGATTTAAAAAGGCTTCTAGACCACTGAGCTCGTCCCTCAGGGATTCCAATCTACACTGTCGGCATCCACCCACAACTCGAGTTCCTCTAACTTCTTCAATTCCATCAAGTATTAGATCATATAACTTGATAGCACCATCGCTACTGAGTAGAGGTTCTGGGTACAAAACTCACTATCAACGTGAGGCTGTGAAACAGGCTAAAATGCAGTATTGTGGAAGCCCTGCATTCTCACAAGTGTCTTTTTTAGAATGGCACATTAAATTAAGGCGCATCGGTCTGCTCAAGTACCTGGCAGTATCAGGGGCAACTTGCATTTACAAAGCACCTTAAACTTAGAAAATGGCCCACGGTGTTTCACAGTGACATGCCAAAATCGAGACAATGGACATATTAAGAGGTTGACCAAAATCTGGGAGGAAGAGGTCAATTTTAAAAGGGGCTTACAGGAGAGAATTCTAGAGTGGGGCCCTGGCAGATGGGCAAAAATGGGGGGAGACGGAGAAAATTAGGTTACAGCAAAATAAAGCAGGTTACAAAGATAAGGTGCAGTGAGGATAAGAATTTAAATACACTGATAAGCATTTTAATTTTCATTGATGTATCAGGACCCAGTGTAAGTCAATAAGGACAGCAATGAGATGCACTTGCTGTGAGATAGGCGTTTTGGGTAAGGTGATGAATTTGGAGGGTGGAAAATGGTTGGCCAGCAAAGCATTAGGCTATTAACAATATCAACCGGTAGGGGGGAACCAGGATGAGGGAGGGGGGAGAAGGCATGAGGGACTGAAAGAGAGAGATCTTCTGAATAAATGCTGTGATGTGGAGATGCCAGCGTTGAACTGGGGTGAGCACAGTAAGAAGTCTTACAACACCAGGATAAAGTCCAACAGGTTTGTTTCAAATCACTAGCTTTCGGAGCGCTGCTCCTTCCTCAGGTGAATGAAGAGGTATGTTTCAGAAACATATATATGGACAAAGTCATAGATGCAGGTCATTTATTCAATCCTTAGCTGTTGGTGTGGCAGCGGGGAAGGGGAATGATCCATGGGGAAATATGCTCTCATTTATACTGGATGAGGGGATGTTTATGCTTGGGCGTAAAATCCAAGGTGAAATAACCTGTGGAGATTCAGACTAGGTGAGGCATGAAGAATGATCGCTCGAAGGAGATACAAGCAAGTTGATGGCACCTGCAAATTGTGCAAGAATCAGCACCTTCAGGGGAGAAAACTGAATATTGGCTGATTCTCTGATGAGAACCTTTCAGAACTCAACCTTTGGCTTTGTATAGTTAATATAAAGAGAGGTGTGTTGGTTCTTTTTGCTATGATCAAGGTGAAAGTCAGTGAGGAGAAAAAGCTTAGTTTTTAACACGCAGCAGAGGATACATACAGACTAAAGCTCTCTCTGCATTGTCTCAATTCCATGGGTTAGACACAGCACTCACTATACTACTTCACGGATACTCCTGAACCGTGACCTCAGAAGTGCTCCCTCAGACTCGACATTCTAGTCCCCTCAATGGCCCCTTTAGAGGACGGCACAGTGGTTAGCACTGCTGCCTCACATGCCGAAGACTGGGTTCGATCCCGAGCACAGGTCATTGTCCATATGGAATTTGCACATTCTCCCCGTGTCTGTGTGGGTCTCACCCCCACAATCCAAAGATGTGCAGGGTAGGTGGATTGGTCACACTTAGTTGTCCCTTAATTGGAAAAGAAATTAATTCGGTACTTTAAATTTCTGGAAGAAAAATAATGGCCTCTTTAAATGAACTGCCAATTTAGTGTCCATCTATGCAGATCAAGGAGCACACCCAAGATTACTCCAAGACCATTAAAATAATGACCTTTCCAGGCAGAGAGACTTTTTATGTCACAAGTCAGAGCTGGACGTGAATTCAAAAGCGAATTTGAATATGCAATACTTACTTCAAATTATAGTGCAGAATTCCAGAATGTTAGTGAGGAAAATAAGTCAGAGTAAAAGTAACTTGTATGAAAGTTCATAATTTTCTTTGATCCTCACAATGTTGACCTCATATTGAGGTTCTGTGAAATGCAGATGGTGCAAAGCGATGGCAAATGACAAGAATTTCTGTGAAATGTGTAAGTAAGGTGTGTGCACACGTAATATAAATCCTTTCCTAAAAGAAAGAATTAATTTCTGGCTGAATGGCTGCATCTTACATTTTGTTTATCACAATTCCTTTGAGACAGAGATTATTTTGCCTTTTAGTCTTGACTTCAAAGTTGAAGCAAAAAGCAGAGTATTAAAAGCCCTGTAAATGGATACAACAAGACAGACTTTGGGCTGGATTCTCACAAAATGAGACAATGTCGGCGTAACAACGGTGGAGTTTGACTCCAGAAATTCCTTCTAAAAAGTTGAACGAATTCAATGCCCTGCAGGGGGCGAGCAGAGATCCGGAGCGAATCTCGCAGTTTTTACTGCGGAAACGGGCCCCCGCACCTCAGGTTCGGAGTCCGTGCATGCGCACGGCAGCGGCCTCGCCGTGCTCCATAGCGGATTCGGACCGCGGAGCCAGACAAAAAATATAACATAAACCCTCCCCCCCCCCCACCCCGATCAGCCGCGCGCCCGAGCATCTAATCCCGCACATTTAATCGCTGGCCGCCCACAAGGCCCCGCTGGTCCCTGATTTGTCCGCCCCCAACTAGGGTGGCCGCAGACTGAGTCCGCAGCAATCATGCCAGGGTGGGTAGCACTGTTGCTTCACAGCACCAGGGTCCCATGTTCGATTCCCAGCTTGGGTCATTGTCTGGAGGAAGTCTGCACATTCTCTCCGTGTCTGCGTGGGTTTCTTCCGCGAGTTCCAGTTTCTTCCCACAAGTCCCGAAAGATGTGCTTGTTAGGTCAATTGGACATTCTGAATTCTCCCTCTGTGTCCCCGAACAGGCGCCGGAGTGTGGCGACTAGGGGCTTTTCACAGTAGCTGCGCTCTCGTACAGGTGTACTGCTTTGGATACTGTTGGGCGGAATAGCCTATCAGGCAGCAGCCAGAGCAGTGGCACCATGGCTGGCTCTGATGTTCAGCAGGGAGGGTCAAAGCGCAGAAGAGCAATAGTCATAGGGGACCCTATAGTCAGAGGCACAGATAGGCGCTTCTGTGGACATGAAAGAGACTCCAGGATGGTATGTTGCCTCCCTGGTGCCAGGGTCCAGGATGTCTCCGAACGGGTAGCGGGCATCCTGAAGGGGCAGGGCAAACAGGCAGAGGTCGTTGCACATATTGGTACTAACGACATAGGCAGGAAGGGGCATGAGGTCCTGCAGTAGGAGTTCAGGAAGCTAGGCAGAAAGCTAAAAGACAGGACCTCTAGGGTTGTAACCTCAGGATTACCCCCTGTGCCACGTGCCAGTGAGGCTAGAAATGGAAAGATAGAGCAGCTAAACACGTGACTAAACAGCTGGTGTAGGAGGGAGGGTTTCCGTTATCTAGACCACTGGGAGCTCTTCCGGGGCAGGTGAGACCTGTATAAGGATGGGTTGCATCTAAACTGGAGAGGCATGAATATCCTGACCGTGAGGTTTGTTAGTGTCACACAGGAGGGTTTAAACTAGTATAGCAGGGGGGTGGGTACCAGAGCAATAGGTCAGAAGGTGAAAAAATTGAGGGAGAACTAGGGGATAGGGCCAGTATGGCGCTGAGGAAGAGCAGACAGGGAGCTGTTGCTGAAAGCCAGCATGGTGGTAGCATTATGGATAGCACAAATGCTTCACAGCTCCAGTGTCCCAGGTTCAATTCCGGCTTGGGTCACTGTCTGTGCGGAGTCAGCACATCCTCCTCGTGTGTGCGTGGGTTTCCTCCGGGTGCTCCGGTTTCCTCCCAGAGTCCAAAGATGTGCAGGGTAGGTGGATTGGCCATGATAAATTGCTCTTAGAGTCCAAATTTCCCTTAGTGTTAGGTGGGGTTACTGGGTTATGGGGATAGGGTGGATAGGGTGGAGGTATGTGCTTGGGTAGGGGTGCTCTTTCCAAGAGCCGGTGCAGACTCGATGGGCCGAATGGCTTCCTTCTGCACTGTAAATTCTATGTAAAAAAAAGACTTTGTTTCAACTCTACATGACCTTGATGATGTAACTGTCCAAGTTCCATTTCAAGATGTTAGTTTCAAATGGTTAACACTACTGCCTCACAGCGCCAGGGACCCTGATTTGATTTCGGCCTCGGGTGACTGTGTGGAGTTTGAACTTCCTCTGCATTTCTGCGTGGGTTTCCTCCGGGTGCTCCGGTTTCCTCCCACAGTCCAACGATGTGCAGGTTAGGCAGATTGGACATGTTAAATTGCCACTTAGGGTGAGGTTGCAGGGTGGGCGATAGAGCTTCGGTGGGGTAGTCTTTCAAAGGGTCAGCGCAGCCTTGATGGGCCGTATGGCCTCTTTCTGTACTGTAGGGATTCTTTGATTCTATGAGCACATCACAAAGCTGACACTTCACCGCAGTACTGAAGGAATGCTGCATTCCTAGATATGCTATTTTTAGATGAACCAATAAACCAATAGGCTATCCGTTTGCTCAGGAGGAAATAAATGATCCCATTCCATTATTTGAAAGACAAAAGGACAGCTCCTCTGTCCCACAACCAAAACAGATTAACCGATCACTTGTTCCTTCACTGGGTGAAAATTCTGGAATTCCTTCGCAAACAGCTCTATGGATGTACCTACACCACATTAACCACAGTGGTTCAAGAAGGTGGCTCACCACCTCCTTCTCGGAGAAATTAGGGGTGGCAACAAATGCTGGTCTAGCCAGAGAAGCCCACATCCCATAAAAATATATTTTTAAAAATATAATTTCGGTTCCTGAGGCCTTGTTGACTGTAACTTTTTTTTTTTTAAATAATTTTTATTGAAATTTTTCGATACAAACATTTACCCCTACTACAGTTTAAATTATAACACAACAAATCCCCCCTGGAAAATCCTCCCCACGCCCTCCCCCGCGCGCACCCCCCCCCCCCCCCCCCCCCCCCCGCGCTACCAGTCTAGCAACCAAACCGTTTTTCCCTTTCTGCCGATGGCCTCGGGCAGTCATTGCCCGCGACCCCCCGCAGACGTGCTCCCTTCGTTGCTATCCCCCCCCCCCTCCCTTCCCTTTCTCCCCGGGTTGCTGCTGTTTCGGCCTCCAGTTCCTATCTCTGATCCAGAAAGTCAAGGAAGGGCTGCCACCGCCGGAAGAACCCCCGTACCGACCCTCTCAGGGCGAATTTGATTCTTTCCAATTGGATGAAGCTTGCCATGTCGTTTAACCAGGTGTTAACACTTGGTGGCCTTGTGTCCCTCCACTGAATCAAGATCCTTCTCCGAGCTACCAAGGACGCAAAGGCCAATATTCCGGCCTCCCCTGCCTCTTGTACTCCTGGCTCCACCCCAACCCCAAAAATCGCTAGCCCCCACCCTGGTTTGACCCTGGTTCCCACCACTCTCGATACCGTCCCCGCCACCCCCTCCCAGAACTCTTCCAGTGCCGGGCACATCCAGAACATATGCACATGGTTCGCAGGGCTTCCCGAACACCTAACACACCTGTCCTCACCCCCGAAGAACCGACTCATCCTAGTCCCCGTCATATGGGCTCTATGCAGCACCTTAAATTGGATGAGGCCCAACCTTGCGCACGACGACGACGAATTGACCCTCTCTAAGGCATCCGCCCATGTCCCATCTTCTATCTGCTCTCCCAGCTCCGCTTCCCACTTGTCTTTCAGCTCCTCTATCGATACCTCTTCCACCTCCTGCATTATTTTGTAGATGTCCGAGACCTTCCCTTCTCCGACCCAGACCCCTGACAGCACCCTATCACTCACCCCTCTATCGGGAAGCAAGGGAAATCCTTCCACCTGTCGTCTGGCAAATGCCTTCACCTGCAGGTATCTAAACGTGTTCCCCGGGGGGAGCTCAAATTTCTCCTCCAGCTCTCCCAGGCTCGCAAACCTCCCCTCTATGAACATGTCCCTCAGTTGCCTGATGCCCGCCCTGTGCCAGCTCTGGAATCCCCCGCCAGTGTTCCCCGGGACAAATCTGTGGTTCCCTCTCAGTGGCGCCGCCATCAGACCCCCCACTTCCCCCCTGTGTCGCCTCCACTGCCCCCAGATTTTAAGGGTGGCCGCCACTACCGGACTCGTGGTATACCTTGTGGGGGGGAGCGGCCATGGTGCCGTTACTAGCGCCCCCAGGCTTGTATTGCCGCAGGACGCCCTCTCCATACGTTTCCAAGCTGCCCCCTCCCCCTCCATCACCCACTTGCGCACCATCGATGCGTTCGCCGCCCAGTAGTACCCGGAAAGATTGGGTAGCGCTAATCCTCCACTGTCCCTACTCCGTTCCAAGAAAATCCTTCTCACTCTAGGGGTGCCATGTGCCCACACATAGCCCATAATGCTGCTAGTTACCTTCTTGAAGAAGGCCCTGGGGAGAAAGATGGGCAAGCACTGGAACAGAAACAAGAACCTCGGGAGGACCGTCATTTTGACTGACTGCACCCTCCCTGCTAGCGACAGCGGTACCATGTCCCACCTCTTGAACTCCTCCTCCATCTGCTCCACCAGCCTTGAAAAGTTCAGCTTGTGGAGGGTCCCCCAGTTCCTTGCCACCTGCACCCCTAAGTACCTGAAGCTCTTTACTGCTCTCTTAAAGGGGAGCCGCCCAATTCCCTCCCCCTGATCTCCCGGGTGTATCACAAAGACCTCACTTTTACCCACATTTAATTTATATCCCGAAAAGTCCCCAAACTCCGCCAGTATTTCCATTACCTCCGGCATTCCCCCGTCCGGGTCCGCCACATACAACAACAAATCATCCGCATAGAGTGATACCCGATGTTCCTCCCCTCCCCTTGTCAGTCCTCTCCACCCCCCTGAACCCCTCAGTGCCATCGCCAACGGTTCGATCGCTAATGCAAATAGTAAGGGGGATAGGGGGCATCCCTGCCTGGTACCTCGATGGAGCCCAAAATACTCTGACCTCCTCCCGTTTGTAACCACACTCGCCATCGGGGCCGAATACAGCAGCTTCACCCACTTGATAAATCCCTCCCCAAACCCAAACCGTTCCAGCGTCTCCCACAGGTATTCCCACTCCACCCTATCGAATGCCTTCTCCGCATCCAGTGCTACCACTATCTCAGCCTCCCCCTCCACTGCTGGCATCATAATCACATTCAACAGTCTCCGGACATTTGTGTTAAGTTGTCGTCCCTTTACGAACCCCGTCTGGTCCTCATGGATTACCCCTGGCACACAATCCTCTATTCTGGTTGCCAGGACCTTTGCCAACAGTTTGGCATCTACATTCAAGAGGGAGATAGGCCTGTAGGACCCGCACTGTACAGGGTCTTTGTCCCGCTTCAGGATCAAGGAGATCAGGGCCTGTGACATTGTCGGGGGCAGAACCCCCCCCTCTCGCGCCTCATTGAAGGCTCGCACCAGCACTGGACCCACCAAGTCCACATACTTCTTATAAAATTCCACCGGGAACCCATCCGGCCCCGGCGCCTTCCCCGCCTGCATCTGGCCTATCCCTTTAACTAGCTCCTGCATCTCTATCGGCGCCCCCAGCCCCTCCACCCGTTCCTCCTGGACCTTTGGGAACCTCAATCTATCGAGGAAGTTCTCCATTCCCCCCCTCCTCCTGGGCGGCTCAGACCGGTACAATTCCCTGTAGAAATCCCTGAAGACCCCGTTCACCTCTTGCCCCTTCTGCACTACGTTCCCTCCCTTCTCTCTCACTCCCCCAATCTCTCTGGCTGCATCTCGCTTGCGCAGCTGGTGTGCCAGCATCCTGCTCGCCTTTTCCCCGTACTCATAGACCGCGCCCTGTGCCCTTCTCCATTGCGTCTCCGCCTTCCTAGTGGTCAGTAAGTCAAACTGGGCCTGTAAACTGCGCCGCTCCCTCAACAGCCCCTCCTCTGGTGTCTCCGCATATCTCCTGTCCACTTCTATAAGTTCCCCCACCAGTCTCTCCCTCTCCTGCCTCTCCTTCCTTTCTCTGTGTGCCCTTATGGAGATCAGCTCTCCTCTGATCACTGCTTTCAGGGCCTCCCAGACTATCCCCACCTTCACCTCGCCCGTGTCGTTCGTGCCCAGATATCTCTCAATGCCCTTCCGGACCCTTCCGCACACCTCCTCGTCCGCCAGCAGCCCCACATCCAGGCGCCACAACGGGCGCTGGTCCCGTGCTTCCCCCAGTTCTACCTCTACCCAGTGTGGTGCATGGTCCGAAATCGCAATGGCCGAGTACTCCGTGTCCTGCACTCTCGAAATCAGCCCCCTGCTCAGTACAAAAAAGTCTATTCTGGAGTACACCCTGTGGACGTGGGAGAAAAAAGAATACTCCCTCGCCCTTGGCCTGCCAAATCTCCAAGGGTCTACCCCCCCCATCTGCTCCATGAACCCCCTTAGCACCTCTGCCGCTGCCGGCCTCCTATTCGTCCTGGAACTCGATCTGTCCAGCCCAGGGTCGAGCACTGTATTGAAGTCCCCCCCCATGATCAGGCCCCCTGCCTCCAGACCCGGAATGAGGCCCAACAGGCGCCTCATAAAACCCGCGTCATCCCAATTCGGGGCATACACATTCACCAGCACCACATTCTCTCCCTGCAGCCTACCCTTCACCATCACGTACCTACCCTCCTTATCTGCTACCACCTGCGCCGCCACGAACGACACCCTCTTTCCCACCAAAATCGCCACCCCCCGGTTCTTTGCGTCCAAGCCTGAGTGGAACACCTGTCCCACCCACCCCCTTCTCAGGCGTACCTGGTCTACTACTCTCAAGTGAGTCTCCTGCAACATTGCCACATCCGCCTGCAGTCCCTTTAGGTGTGAAAAAAACCCTTGATCTCTTGACCGGCCCATTCAGCCCCCTCACGTTCCAAGTAATCAACCGGGTCGCGGAGCGACCCGTCCCTTTCCCCTGTCTATTAGCCATGTCCTGTCCCCTGTTCGCCCCGGGTCGACCCTCCCCTTCTGACCCGTTCCCCATGGCGATGGCCCCTCCCCCTCTCTCCACCCGTTCTTCCCTTCCCGTCCTCGGCCTTTCCAGCAGCAACCCGGTATCCCCCCCCAACCCCCCTTCCCCCCCCCCCCCCCCCCCCCCCCCCCCCCCCCTGGCTAGGACCCCTCCTAGCCGCGGTGTATCCACCATCGTACTCCCGAGAGTCAGCTGGTTTTCGCTGACCCGGCTGCCCCTGCCACACTCCAACTCCTCCCGATGTGGGGGGGGAGGGGCCTCCCCCCCCCCGCCATCCCTCTCTGACCCCGCTTCAGCGCGGGAAAAGCCGCCATTGCTGGCCACACCCCACTCTTCTCTCCTCCCCCTTCCTCCGTCCCGCGCGCGGGAAACAGGGGAAAGCCCGCGCTTTCGCCCGGCCACACCCTACCCCGCCATCTTCAATTCCACCCCCGTCCCCATCCAAGCCCATAAAAAAGCCCCCTTAAAACGAGAGGAAGAAAAAAGAGAAAAAGAAAACACGCATAACCAACTTGCACCCCCCCCCGTCCCGCCTCCCCAACTTAACAATATAACAATATAAATAACAAATCTCAAATAAATACATAAATACATAACTATGCCTGCATAACTAAATAACTACCCCATAATAACGTATTTAACCATCACCCTCCATCGAACAGAACAGTAACCATAACCCTTAAAGAACAGATCAAAAAACAGTAAAAAAGCCCCCCCTACAACAACAATAATTAAGGGAAGTTGGCAACGGGAAGAGACACACAAAAAGGAACAAAGAAACCCCCCATAACACAAGTTTCAAAGAAACCAAACGATCCATCAACTTTAACCAAGTTCCGACCTGGCCTAAGAAAGACATGGGCCACTTGATCAGTCAAGGGTACTCGGGCGGCCTCGACCGCCGGCGTTCCCAAGTTCTAGTTCAGGTCCAGCTTTTCCTCCCGAACAAAAGTCCATGCCTCCTCTGGGGTCTCAAAGTAATGGTGCTGGTCCTTGTAGGTGACCCACAAACGCGCTGGCTGCAGCATTCCGAACTTGATCCTCTTTGCGTGCAGCACCGCCTTCGTCCGGTTAAACCGGGCCCGCCGCTTTGCCACCTCCGCACTCCAGTCCTGATATATCCGCACCGTCGAATTCTCCCATTTGCTGCTTTTCTCCCTCTTGGCCCACCTCAGCACTTTCTCCCGATCACAGAAACGCTGGAATCGCACCAGCACCGCCCTCGGGGGCTCGTTCGTCCTAGGCCGCCTAGCCATGACCCGATATGCTTCTTCCAGCTCCAGGGGCGATGGACCGGCCCCCTCTCCCATCAGGGAGCTCAGCATCTCCGCTACATATTTCGGGAGATCAGGCCCCTCCAGGCCTTCTGCTAGGCCCAGGATCCTCAAGTTCTTCCGCCTCATTCGAGTGTCCAGCTCCTCAAAGCGGCTCTGCCATTTCAGGTGGAGTGCCTCGTGCACCTCCACCTTTCCCACGAGGACCGTGGCCTCCTCCTCCCTTGCAGTCATCTCCTGCTGCAGCTCTCTTATCGACGCCTCTTGGGTCGCCTGGGCCCCCATCAGCCTTGTGGTCGTCGCGTTCATAGACTCTAAGAGTTCCACTTTCAGCTCCGTAAAACACCGGAGGAGAGCGGCCTGCTGCTCCTCCGCCCATTTTCTCCAATCTTCTAGTGCGCCACCGGCCGCCATTTTGGTCCTCTTCCCCCGCTTTTTCCGGGGAGCTGCTGCCGCTTTTTTTGTCGCCCCACTCCGAGTACCGACCATAAAGTTGGTCTCACTCTCCTCAGGGAGCCTTCCCCCACCGGGATTCGTCTTTACAGTACCGTCGGGGCCCTCCAATCGGCCCTTAAACACCTTTGTCGCAGGAGCTGCCAAATGTGCGACTTAGCTGGTCATAGCCGCAACCGGAAGTCTGTTGACTGTAACTTGATGATCAAAGAAAACTGCACCTTCTTTACAAATAACAGGAAAATCTGAAAACAACCCTGAAATGGATGGATTAACTCATTGAGGATTAGATCATAGCTTTTACAGTGGAGGAGACCATTCAGCCCATCGAGTCTGCATCAGCCCTTGGAAAGAGCACCCGACTCAAGCCCACGCCTTGACCCTATCCCTGTAACCCAGTAACCCCACTTAACCTTTTTGGACACTAAGGGCAATTTAGCATGGCCAATCCATCTAACCCGCACATCTTTGGATTGTGGGAGGAAACCGGAGCACCCGGAGGAGACCCATGCAGACATGGGGAGGATGTGCAAACATCGTACAGTGACCCAAGCCGGGAATTGAACCTGGGACCCTGGAGCTGTGAAACAATTGTGCTAACCACTGTAATGCCATGCTGCCCATTTCAATTCTTTCTTCAATAGTTATACCTGTATTCATTTAGCTTCTGCAAATTGTTCATTTTAAATAATATTGATCAGCAATTTCATCTACATGTAGTTGGGTACCTTCTGAATTGATGAGCCGTATTGGGCATGTTCGTTACTAAGCTATTGACTGGAATTAGCCCACGTGAAACTGCTCTCAGACGAGCCCAGTTTATTTTGCGTTGGAGCTAAAGCGAAAAGTACCAGTGAGCGAGTGAAAAAGAAAAATTGGGACAATGAAAACAGGCAGAGAATAAGAAACACAGATCTCAGTTCAGTGAAAATATGATCTGCTTCAAGTCATTCACACAAAAGTGTTGGGTAAAACCCAAAATAACAGGCAGATCTAAGGATGTGGGAACAGTAATTCTAGAAACTATGGTACATTTTCTGCAGCACTGCAACGCAGCAGGCGGACCTAAATAAGCCACTTTGTTAGATAAGGAACTGGGTATCCTAGTCCTATAACGTGAAGCATCTCCACCCCCTTAATCTAGATCCTGGCCAGTTTGGGCCCTCATTGATTGAACTTTGGGAAAGAGGACGGAGGATCGTGATTCTACCAAAAGGTTGTTGGCAACGCGTTCAGCATAGAACAAAGAACAAAGAAAATTACAGCACAGGAACAGGCCCTTCGGCCCTCCCAGCCTGCGCCGATCCAGATCCTTTATCTAAACCCGTCTCCTATTTTCCAAGGTCTACTTCCCTCTGTTGCCGCCCGTTCATATACCTGTCTAGATGCCTCTTAAATGATGCTATCTTACCCGCCTCTACCACCTCCGCTGGTAAAGCATTCCTTGGAAAAAGCTTGTTGCTATCCACACTGTCCATACCTCTCATAATTTTGTATACCTCAATCAGGTATATCAGGAGGTTGGAATCTCCTTCTAAATAACCCATTTCCTCTGACTACCACCAATCTATCTCAATTTGCATCTGGGTCAAAGGCTTGGTTGTTGCCAACCTGAACAGAGCAGGCTCCTGGGATACCTTCCAAATTAATGAGCATTATCGGGCATGCAGTGTGTCCGTCACTCTGGGCTGTGTCCAGGTGGGAAGAGAATACACACCGAGACATGACAATTCACCGCGGTTTGGTTTGGAGATATTTGGCAGTAGATTTTCACACGAGACTTCTGGCTCACCCAAAATATAAAGAAACAATTGCTCAATACTCAAAAGTGTAAAGAACCCTTCCTTTGCAGCAGCCAATTAAAATATAATTTATGCCTGACATGCTCTTGATACCCCTCTGCAGTACATATGTGGACACCATTTTGAGCACGTGGTACTGTACCTGTGTTTTGGGCACTGATGAATGCCACCTTGTTAGTGCCAGGCTTGATTCTGATAAAGCCGCACTCTCTATGCATTGGCTTCTTGGTTTCAGGATTGAAACCGTTAAATCTGTAAAATAAACAGGGAAAGTTAATCCAAGTGTGATCTTAAGGATTAACCTCTGCATACCAGTAAGAATTGTTATCATGAAGCAAAGAGAAGGCCAGATTTCTTGGACACAACCCAAGCAAGCTCATCAGCACATCAAAATAATTCATCCTAACTACTTGATCTACACGCTCTGACACTGGAACTGGCAAAAATTATTGACTTATCGGGGACAAGCAAATTCCTATTTCACCAGGTATTTTGTTTTAGCTCAACTTAATTTTTTAAAAAAGGACATGACATTTTTAGATCTTTGCTTACTTTCTGTGGTGCCTTTATACAGTATGCCATTCCCAGCTAGAAGGATGAGCAGAGAGCGCAACCTCACATATGATTTCCTCAGCTTGCAAGAGAAGCTTTTAACTACAAGGCACCTCTTCTCCGAAACAGTGCAGCAAACCCTGCTGACTCATTAAGTGGTAAAAACATAGGTACAAACATAGCCGCTTTAATTTTGTGGTCTAATAAGTTGCCCCAATCATTGTCATAACATCCCTAAACCCCAAACCCACACCTGTTTGTACAAGTATTGACATAAAACAGCAATGTAGCACAATTCTTTGAGGTTATATAGAATTTACTCATAGAAGCAGGTCCATGCAAGTTTCTCCTCACCGTACCTCATCTCACCTATCAACATACCTTTCTCTCTTGATCCAGCTTCCACTTAAATATATCTATATTATTGGTCTTAATCATCCGCACAGTACTGAATTCCACGTGTTGATCGCAATCAAGACGAGTACCCCCCACCCCAAGGATTACAGCACTTAAGCATTCCAAAATAAACAGAGGCGGATTTTCCTGACTATTAGATTGCCTGGGTACAGCTAATATAGCGGGCAGAGAGAGAATCAGGCCAAGAATTCACACTCCTAAAAGGAAGCATCCAACTGAGCTTGGTGGTTAGCAGTGAGGTTGGGTGTCTTGGGGTGTAGGAAGATATAAACGGGATGGTCAAGTGAGCAGAAAGGTGGCAGATGGAATTTAATCCTGAAAAGTGTGAGGTGATACACTTTGGAAGGAAGTATTCAATGAATGGCCTGACACTGGGAGGTTCTGGCACATTTGTCCGTAGATCTCTGAAGACAGAAGGGCTACTACAACAGTAGTAGACTCGCCAACTTTAAGGGCATTTAAGTGGTCACTGGATAGACATATGGATGAAAATGGAATAGTGTAGGTCAGATAGGCTTCAGATGGTTTCACAGGTCGGCGCAACATCGAGGGCCGAAGGGCCCGTACTGCGCTGTAGTGTTCTATGTTCTATGTTAATAGGATGGTGAGAAAGGTATATGGGACACTTGCCTTTATCAATTGAGGCATAGACTACAAAAGCAGGGAAGTCACGTTGGAGTTGTACAGAACTTTGGTGAGGCCACAGCTGGAGTACTGTGTGCAATTCCTTATAGGAAAGATGTGATTGCGCTGGAGGCGGTGCAGAGGCGATTATCAGGATGTGGCCTGGGATGGAACACTTAAGTTATGAAGAGAGGTTGGATAGGCTTGGGCTGTTTTTGCTGGAGCAGAGGAGACTGAGGGGCGATCTGATCGAGGTGTACAAGATTATGAGGGACATGGACAGGGTGGATAGGGAGCAGCTGTTCCCCTTAGTTGAAGGGTCAGTTAGGAGAGGACAAAAGTTCAAGGTGAGGGGCAGGGGGTTTAGGGGGGATTTGAGGAAAAACGTTTTTTTTTAAGCCGAGAAGGTGGTGACAGTCTGGAATGTGCTACCTGGGAGGGTGGTAGAGGTGGGTTACCTCACATCCTTTAAAAAGTACCTGGGTGAGCACTTGGCACGTCATAACATTCAAGGTTATGGGCCAAGTGCTGGCAAATAGGATTAGGTAGGCAGTCAGGTGTTTTTCATGCATCGGTGCAGACTCGATGGGCCGAAGGGCCTCTTCTTCACTGAATTATTCTGTGAGCAACGAATCAGGCTGGCTCCTTTATATGTAGCCCTCCCCACCCAGTTTTCCTGTATTCACTGTGCTCAGGAGATCCAATCACATGAGGCACAGTACAGGTCACGCTGCCTCACACACTGCAAGGAATAATTCTGCAAACTGCTAATCTATGGCCATCTGCCGTCACCTTCCAATTTCTCTTGCAAAGTAGCAATGCTACCTATTTCCTTAAATGTCCAAATTTAGTCACAGAAGAAACTCTTTTTTCCCCCGAAATATTTGGAAGGATAACAGCTCAATCTATGGTGTACCTGGTATTTACATATAGTCATTTCTTATTTACAGACATTTTTACATATGGTCCCCCGTCTGCCTCTCCCATCCCCCTTTCCCCTGTTGGTGGCCTAGCTTTCCCTCCTGGGGCTGACTTCTGCCCTGGGCGTCAAATACTCTGATCCGCTCCTTGCTGTTGCGTTTTTTTAGTTGTTGTCTTTGCGGAGTCATGCCGCTCTTCCCTTTTTCCCCTTGCTTTGTTCGGTGATTCTCTTGGGTTCCCTCCTCTCTTTTTCCCCTTCTGCTCCTTTCCATTGTGTGTGCCCTTATTTGTTAACCTCTATCCCCCCCCCCCCCCCCCCCCCCCCCTTCTCTTCCTAGTCACGGTTGGCCTCGAACAAGCCTTGGAACAGGCTGACGAATGGTCCCCGTGCTTTGTGGAAGCCTTCGTCCGACCCTCAGATATTTAATCTTCTCCAGGTGGAGAAATTCCCACAGATCGGCCAGCCAGTCTGCAGCTGTGGGTGGTGCTGCTGATCGCCAGCCGCGCAGGATTCTCCAGCATGCGATTAGGGAAGCAAAAGCTAGGGCGTCAGCCCTCTTCCCCATGTGTAGTTCTGACTGGTCCGATACCCTGAAGAGTGCCAATCTCGGGCATGGCTGCAGAGGAAATTCTATCTCCTTTGTCAGCTATCTTTCTTCACTAATTTGCGAAAACTATCTCTCATTCTACTGATTAACGACTGTTAGGCGACTATTTTGCTGGAAATCAGACCGTAACTGCGAAAACAAAACATTCTGACTTACGAGATGTTCAGTATGGGTTGGCCAACATGCGTGATCTGGACTTCCTCCATGTATTTGAACGGTTTGATGGTTGGGTAAGAGCCTTCACCCAGGGGCTCAGAAATCCAGCTTCCCAACATCCAAGAGAGAGGCTCAACAGCTGGGTTCAAAGGAACAACTACAGAGGGGGAAATTAAAAAGTCATGGTAAAAATAAAATACAACTGAATTTCTATAGCGCCTTTCATCACCGTAGGAAGTTCCGAAGTGTACAACCAATTACTGCAAGAATAATTACGGTCATGATAAGAAATGCAGTCATCTATCTATGGACATCAAGGTCCCACTAACGGCAATGACAAAAATGACAACATAATCTATTTAATTACTGATACTGTTGAGGGATAAATGTTGACCAGCACAATGGGAAGAACTCCCCTGCACTTCCTTTAAAAGGTTTTCTTTGTTCATTCGAGGCACGTGGGTGTCACTGGCTAGACCAGCATTATTGACCTCGAGGTAGTGGTGGTGATCTACCTTCTCAAACTGCTGCAGTCCCTGTGGTGTAGGCACAGTGCTGTTAGGGAGGGAGTTCCAGGGTTTTGACCCAGCGACAGTGAAGGAACGCCAATACATATCCAAGTCAGGATGGTGAGTGGTTTGGAGGGGAACCTACAGGTGGTGGTGTTCCCAGATACCTATTGCCCTTCTAGATGGTAGTGATTGTGGGTTTAGACGGTGCTGAGGCGCCTTGGTGAGTTGCAGTGCATCTAGTAGATGGTACACACTGCTTTTAATGTGCTCCTGATGAAGTGAGTGAATATCTGTGGAAGAGATGCCAATTAAGCAGGCCGTTTTGTCCAGGATGGTCTCAAGCTTTTTGAGTGTTAGAGCTGCACTCATCTAAGTGGAGAGTATTCCATTACACTCCTGACACGTGCTTTGTAGATTGTTGACAGGTTTTGGGAAGTCAGGAGGTGAGTTACTCGCCGCAGGATTCCTAGCCTCTGACCTGCTCTTGTAGACACTGCATTTATATGGCTAGTCCAGTTAAGTTTCAAGTCAATGGTAGCCCCCAGGATGTTGTTAGTGTTGGATTCAGAAATGGTAGTCATTGAATGTCAAGGGGCAATATTTAGATTCTCTCTTGTTGAAGATGGTCATTGTCATCTTACTTGCCCCTTGTTAGCCCAAGCCTGGATATTGTGCCCAGGTCTTTCTGCATTTAGACTGGACTGTACGAGTGTCTGAGTCGTTGCGAATGGTGCTGAACATTGTGAAATCCCCAGGACTGAGCTCATGATGGAAGGCCATTAATGAAGCAGCTGAAGGTGGTTGGGCCTAGGACACTGCCCTGAAGAACTCCTGCAGTGATATCCTGGAGCGGAGATGATTGACCTCCAACAACCACAACTATGTTCCTTTGTGCTCGGTATGACTCCAACCAGTCATTTTCCCAGATTCCTGTTGACTCCAGTTTTGCTAGGGCTCCTTGATGCCACACTTGGTCAAATGATGCCTTGATGTCAAGGGCAGTCACTCTCACCTCACCTGTGGAGTTAAGCTCTTTTGTCATGTTTGAGCAACAGCTGCAATGAGGTTCGGAGCTGAGTGGCCCTAGCTGAACCCAAACTGAGCGTCAGTGCGCAAGTTATTTCTAAGCTAGTGCCGCTCAATAGCATTGTTGATGACCCCTTCTAATCACTTTAGTGATGATCAAGAACTGACCAATGTGGCAGTAATTGGCTGGGCTGGATTTGTTCTGCTTTGTGTACACTAGCATCTAACTGGACAACTTTCTACATTGCCAGATAGATGCCAGTGTTGTAGCTGTACTGGAACAGCTTGGCTAGGGGAGCAGCAAGTTCTGGAGCACAAGTCTTCAGTACTATTTCTGGAATACTGTTAGGAACCATTGCCTTTGCAGTTTCCAGCGCTTTCAGCCTTTTCTTGATTGCACGTGGAGTCAATCGAATTGGCTGAAGGCTGACATCTGTGATGGCTGGGCACTTCTGGAGGAGGTCGAGATGGATCATCCACTTTGTACTTCTGACTGAAGAATGTTGCAAATGCTTCCGCCTCATCTTTGTATTGATGTGTTGGGCTCCTCCATCACGGAGGATGGGGATATTTGTGGAGTCGTAGTGAGTTGTTTAATTGTCCACCACCATTCATGACTGGATGTGGCAAGAGCTGAGAACTGATCCTTTGGTTGTGGAATTGCTTAGCTCTGTCCATCACTTGCTGCTCATGTTATTTGGCATGCAAGTTGTCCTGTGCTGTAGCTTCATCAGGTTGACACCTCACTTTTAGGTACGCTTGCTTCTGCTCCTGGCATGCTCTCCTGCACTCTTCATTGAATCTGCTTCAAGAAAATATGTCCTATTATTCGCAAAACAAATAGGGCCACCTTGACTTGAATGAGTTTACGATCAAATAAGTAACCCTCACTATCAGTTTGAGTTAGACTGTGAGCTGCTACATTCCACGAACTGGTACTTCTGGCTTTAATGTGCTGGTTTAGCTCACTCGGCTAAATCGCTGGCTTTTACAACAGACCAAGCAGGCCAGCAGCACGGTTCGATTCCCGTACTAGCCTCCCCGGACAGGCGCCAGAATGTGGCGACGAGGGGCTTTTCACAGTAACTTCATTGAAGCCTACTCGTCACAATAAGCGATTTTCATTTCATTTTTTAAATTAGTCTTCAGCTTGCTTTTTCAATTCTGTACAGATTCATTTTGCTTTAGATATATCTCATTCCCAAACTCTTTCTACAAAAGAAAAATGACCAAAATCCTGCAAAAATGTTTCCGCATGAAGCAAAATAACTACAATTATTTTTCCTTCTAGAGTTATTTTGTTTCTAACTTTGACATCATCTTTGAATTAATGTTGTCTGCATTTTACCAGTCCGAAGATTGTTAGGAGGGAAGACTGAATGTGAACAGCTCCACAGCTTTGAGATCATAGGGAAGAATCACAGTGAGAGCTATACAACATTGAGTTTTTCTCTCAATAGATAGAGGGAAAACAACATGTAAAATCAAGTATTGAAGTTCAGGATGGCCAATTGCCATAGTATCATTGATAAAATTGAAGGAGAAAGTAACACCTATGATGAAGCATGGTGCCGGATGTTAAGATTCAGATAGCCCAGTGGAGAAGGATAGAAATACAGAAGTCCGGACCTTATTCACTGAAAAAAATTTACTTCTAAAACACACATTGCATACTGCACGTGTCCTTCTATCAGTCTGTTTTTACACATAAACATACACACACACTTGAGACCCCTAGTAATACCCACCACATGAGCACAATTAGTATCTAATTAATATTGGAGGCTAGAGGGGAGGTGGTGATTGATCAGAGGTCAGATAGAATCCCGACAGTGCAGAAGGTGGCCATTCTGCCCATTGGGAACTGAACCTCCAAAAGTGCACTCTACCTAGGCCCATTTTCCCGTACTATCCTTGTAGCCGCAAGCATCGATGATGACCAAGCCAGCTAACCTGCACATTGTTGGGACACCAAGGGGCAATTTAGCATGGCCAATCCACCTAACCTGCACATTGTTGGACACCAAGGGGCAATTTAGCATGGCAAATCCACCTAACTTGCACATCTTTGAACTGTGGTCGGAAACTGGAGCACCTGGAAGAAACCCACGCAGACACGAGGAGAATTTGCAAATTTCACAGTCGCCCAAGGCCGGAAACGAACCCGTGTCCCTGGTGCTGTGAGGCAGCAGTGCTAACCACTGTGCTACCATACCCGACATTCAGAGGAGAAACTGAGAGAAAGTGCCATACAACAATTTTGCAACACTCATACTGGTCAGAACTTTGTCAAACTACCGTTACGGGTATTTTCGCAGTTTAACTGCGAATAAACAGCAACTGCAGGTTTAAAAAGTTTTTGGAAATTGCTATGGTGTATAGGTTCTTGCTAAAAGTCTCTCATGGTACATTTATTTAACCATACGTCATTCTGAGAAACACAGCAAGATCACACCGCAGCCCCAAAGTATCAAACTCCGTCTGAAGAATTTAAGGACGTAGCCGCCTAGGAAAGCTCCCAGTTGTAGTTACCTGGACCAGCGTAAACTGGGGTCTGTAGTTTTTTTGGGGGGAGGTGTTTGAAAGATAGTGTGAAAGTGCCCAGCAAGCAGGGCCGACCATCCACAGAATTACAGTCAGGAACACACAAGGGATCAACAGATGCAGACTTGGTCAGAGGCGGGAGCAGAGTGAGGCTGACTCATGGAATCAAAGAATTTACAGTACAGGAGGAGGCCATTCGGCCCATCGAGTCTGTACCGGCCCTTGGACCCCACTTAAGCCCACACCTCCACCCTATCGCCGTAACCCCACTTAATCTTTTTGTTAGACACCAAGGACAATTTAGCGGGGACAGTCCACCTAACCTGCGCATCTTTGGACTGTGGGAGGAACCCGGAGCACCCGGAGGAACTCACACAGACACGGGGAGAACGCGCAGACTCAAGCCAGGAATCGAACCTGGGACCCTGGAGCTGTGACGCAGCTGTGCTAACCACTGTGCTGCCGTGTCGCCCCAGCAAACAGAGAAGCAGCGTGAATAATACAAAGCATTATTATTTACATAGGGGTGGTCCATGATTTCGAATTCATCTGAAAAAGGGGAACCTTCAACCAAAATGAGTTTGGGAAACACTGATCTCAACTTCTAGAAAATCTTCAATTAAAGTCCTGCATTAAAGGTTGTTACGACAAAAAGGCAATTGGGTACATTGGTAAATGCACAGAAATTGACTGAAAGAAGGCCAACATTTTGTATTATGATTCAACATTCGAGCTTCATCTGAAGTGAAACTCGAACTGAAATTTTCTCTGTGGAATAATTGGGGATTTGTGGCACAACGTTAATGACCCACTTCTGTAGCACTGAAGAGACCCTCAGTGTGCACTCTGATCTCTCTTCAAAATAGAAAATCATGCTGGCAAACCTTATATTGCTCAAGCTAAGCTTTCTGAGAAGTCGGCAGACTTGTGACAATGCAATTAACTAACTTTCTTTCAAGTTTATTTTCTCGATCGAAAAAAATGGTTTCAAATTCTCAACCGTCACACTAAAGCTCCTTTTTCAATAAGGCAGTCAACAGGAAAATCTCTAATTTGGATGAAATATCAGATAACTAAGTTGTAGCAACCTCCTCAGAGTTTGAGCACTTGTTGCTGCTCAGTGTCATGGTTTTTGAGATTTATGTCTTGCAAGGCCTGTGAGATTAGAATTTTAACTTTACCCATTTGTATCTTTTGAATCAGCCATAGGATTAGGGGAAAACATTGTGCAGTGTGGGAAGAGCCCATTCAACCTCTAAATTGAACAGTCCTCTGTAATCAAGCAGAAGTATGGAAGCTCACAGGTAACACAGAGAAAATTATATTGTAAGGTTGATGATAAACTGGATTAATTGTTTTTGAGCACATATAAAAAGCAAACCCCCGCAGCACTCGTGGCGACAAGGAGCTCAAGTTTGTAGTGGACTCAAGTCTGAACTGATCCACCATTCGGACGGATTTCCACATTGGTCCTATGCCCAAACACCTCCCTCAGGAGCTGCAATCCCCACAATTTGAGCCATGAAAGGGTTTACTGTACGGCCTGCTGCTCCTCACCCTCCACCTTCTTGCCTTTCTCCACCAGCAGGACACGCCTTGACATTCTGTTCTATCACCTGGCAGCGTGGAGGGGCTAGGGAGGGATCCCATTGGAGGGCTTTCTATGTTGGAGTCCTCCCTTTCTCCATCAGGGACTTGGTGTGGAGAGTGTTGCATGCAGCAGTGCTATGCAACTGTAGATTAAGGTGGTTCACGGATTCCTGAGCCACATGCTTGTTTTGCGGTGGAGGGGACTCAACATTCCACGTTGATGTAATTTGTCCGAGATTGCAGCCTCTTTTTAATTATTTGCATGGGCTGCTCTTTATTTTACGCTGTATTTCAGCTCCTCACCTTTGGTCACCTGGTGCAGAGGAATGCAGGGAGGGAGGAGGGCCTCCTCAGAAGCCTGTTCCTGGCCATAATAATAATAAGAATCGTTATTGTCACAAGTGGGCTTACATTAGCACTGCAAAGAGGTTACTGTGAAAAGCCCCTAGTCGCCACACTCCGGCGCCTGTTCGGATACACAAAGAATTCAGAATGTCCAAACTACCTAACAGCACGTCTTTCGGGACATGTGGGAGGAAACCGGAGCACCCGGTGGAAACCCACGCAGACATGGGGAGAACGTGCAGACTCCACACAGACAGTGTCCCCGGTGCTGCGAAGCAACAGTGCTATCCACTGTGCCAGCATGCTGCCCATTCACTGGTCCAGGTAGCGGGCGGTCAAGGGGATCGCCTGACCCAACTTTCATGCCCTCTATTGCAGCTACATTCGGGAGTGGGTGCCTTTGGAGAGGGAGCACGTAGTTTCCATGGGCATGCTTCAGGCCTTATCATATCATAGAATTTACAGTGCAGGAGGAGGCAATTCGGCCCATCGAGTCTGCACCGGCTCTTGGAAAGAGCACCCTACCCAAGGTCAACATCTCCACCCTATTCCCATAACCCAGTAACCCCACCCAACACTAAGGGCAATTTTGGACACTAAGGGCAATTTATCATGGCCAATCCACCTAACCTGCACATCTTTGGGCTGTGGGAGGAAACCGGAGCACCTGGAGGAAACCCACGCCCACACGGGGAGGATGTGCAGACTCCGCACAGACAGTGACCCAAGCCGGAATCGAACCTGGGACCCTGGAGCTGTGAAGCAATTGTGCTATCCACAATGCTACCTTCCACGGACAGTGGGTGCCGCGTTGCTGAGGTTCATCATCACCCACCGGGAATGCCATTTTGATTAAATTAGTTAAGTTTCTGTTTGACATTTTGATTTTTGTTAGGTGCCCCACCAGAGGCTGTCACCAGTCATTTTTGTTTAATTTATTGATTTATGATTTACATTAAAATAGTACAAAAATGGATTGGATCTGATTTTTGTTAGTGTACCTTAAGGGACTGTTAATTAGTTGATTAGTGACTTATATCACCGTACTCAACAGGGTATATTAAGGGACAGCTGGAACACTGGGCTCTTTGTAGCTAGGAGGCAGAGATTTGTAATGCTGCATCCTGTGAATAAACCGATTAGCAAAGAAAAGTCTTTGTTTAATTTCACCATCTGGATTGGATCTATTTAATATCTTGAACAACCTCTGGGAGGAATTCTAATGGTAAGAGGAAATTGTGAATTCATTGACAGATTATGATCACTATTTATTCTAGTTAACCGCTTAACAGAAATTCCGATGCCAAACTGTCACAGAGGGAATAATATCCTCTCCCCCCCCCCCACCTCTCCCACCACATACAAGGGAATAATCAATTTTCCCAGCGCCCTCCCCCCTCCCCATGAGATATGAGTGACTAATATACTGACTACAATAGGGAATATTGCAGCGGAAACCTCAATTGACCCACGCACAAGGTATACTGCTCTTTTGCTCACTACCTGAACCCATGTATTTTGCAGCTGCCAAGTACATGTCTGTTACCACCAGCAATTATGAGGAAGGTAGGGGCAGCACGGTGGCGCAGTGGGTAGCACTGCGGCCTCACGGCGCCGCGGTCCCAGTTTTGATCCCGGCTCTGGGTCACTGTCCGTGTGGAGTTTGCACATTCTCCCCGTGTTTGCGTGAGTTTCAGCCCCCACAACCCAAAAATGTGCAGGGTAGGTGGATTGGCCACGCTAAATTGCCCCTTAATTAGAAAAAAAAATGAATTGGGTATTCTAAATTTATAAAAAGAAAAAATTATGAGGAAGGTCACCTTTGGGGACAGCTTTGCGGCACGTTGCTTTTTGACCACCAGTGTTGAATCCCAGCACTGCATGGAAAGGTGAGTGCAGTCTTGTCTTACCAGACTATTGGTTATCACCTGAGAAGAAGCAGGTGGAATCTACCCACATATTTACATAGGACTCAGGAGGATGTTATCTCAGTGTTGGTATTTTATTGGTTTTAATTTACCAGTATTTCTGGAATTCTTGGTGGTCAGAGTCATGCGAGAAGCACTCAGTGCCAGCTCCTGCACTATCTCAAACTTCATCTGGTGACTCACCATTTTTGGCTGGACTTACTGTTCTTAGCAGAACATGTTCAGAACGTGAAGAGGTTTGGAGGGGGGTACGGAATATTAATCTCTCCATGGGTGGCACGGTACCACAGTGGTTACCACTGTTGCTTCACAGCGCCAGGGTCCCAGGTTCGATTCCCAGCTTGGGTCACTGTCTGTGTGGAGTCTGCACGTTCTCCCCCTGTCTGCGTGGGTTTTCTCTGGGTGCTCCGGTTTCCTCCCACAAGTCCCAAACGTTGTGCTGATAGGTAATTTGGACATTCTGAATTCTCCTTCGGTGTATCCGAACAGACGCCGGAATGTGCCGACTAGGGGCTTTTCACAGCAACTTGATTGCAGTGTTAATGTAAACCTACTTGTGACAATAAAGATTATTTTTTTTAAAAGGTAATACCGCAGATGTTAAAAATCTGTAAAAGTAAAACATACTACTGTGATGCTGGGTGAATTTGCTTAGGTAACTTTGCTTCTCCATCTTACAAAACCATAGGATGGTTACAGCACAAAAGGAGGGCATTCAGCTTGCTGATTTCATGCTGTTCTCTGCAAGAGCAACTTTTCTCTTTGGTGCTTATCCAATTCCTTTCGATTGAATGCCGTTCTAAAAAGTTTAAGTGTAATGACAGCCATTCCCATGTGTTGTGAATCTGAAGCACCACAAGCATTTTATGTGATCGAGCAACAGTATGCCTGTTGGAAATATTTTGAGCAGCAATTAAAACCTCCAGCCAGATATTGTGCAGATATGCTGACCTGATTGTGGAGGCATCTCATTTGTACTTTTTTAAAATATTTTAATTCCAAAGCAAAATATACAAACTACACATATCTCCAAAAAGATATCAAACTCCATACAGCTTGACACAAATTTTCTCCTTTTACTCCCCTTTACACCCTCCTCCTTCCCAACAGAACTCCTCCACCCCCCCCCCCCACCCCACCCCACCCCACCCCCCCCCCCACCCCACCCCACCCCCCCCCCACCCCACCCCACCCCACCCCCAAACCCGCTGGCTCAGGGATCAGTGTTGGGTCCGCAATTGTTTACAATTTACATAGATGAACCCGAGTTGTGGACTAAGTGTAATGTGTCAAAGTTCGCAGATCACACTGAGATGAGTAGTAGAGCCAAGTGTACAGAGGAGACTGCAGGTCTGCAGAGGGATGTAGATAGTTCAAGTGAGTGGGCAAGGGTCTGGCAGATGGAGTGCAATGTGTGGTCATCCATTTTGGTAAGAATAACAGCAAAAGAGAATATTATTTAAATGGTAAAAAAATTGCAGCATGCTGTTGTACAGAGGGAATCGCAAAGCTGTTGGTTTGCAGGTGCAGCAAGTAATTAAGAAGGCAAATGGAATGTTGTCCTTCATTGCTTGAGGGATGGAGTTAATAATAATAATCTTTGTCATAAGTAGGCTTACATTAACACTGCAAAGAAGTTACTGTGAAAAGCCCCTAGTCGCCACACTCCGGCGCCTGTTCGGCTACACAGAGGGAGAATTCAGAATGTTCAAATTGCCTAACAGCATGTCTTTCAGGACTTGTGGGAGGAAACCGGAGCACCCGGAGGAAACCCAAGCAGACACAAGGAGAATATGCAGACTCCGTACAGACAGTGACCCAAGACGGGAATCGAACATGGGGCCCTGGCACAGTGAAGCAACAGTGCTAACCACTGTGCTACCGTGCTAGTTTAAAAGCTGTTGCAGCTGTTTAGGGTGCTGGTGAGGCTGCACCTGGAGTGCTGTGTACAGTTTTAGTCTTCTTACTTGAGAAAGGATGTACTGGCACTGGAGGGGGTCCAGAGGAGATTCACTAGGTTGATTCCGGAGTTGAGAGGATTGGCTTGGGAAGAGAGAATGAGTAGACTGGGACTATACTCATTGGAATTTAGAAGAATATGGGGGGATCTTATAGAAACATAAAATTATGAACAGAATAGATAAAATAGAAGTAGGGGGGTTGTTTCTACTGGTGGGTGAAACTAAAACTAGGGGGCATAGCCTCAAAATAAGGGGGAGCAGATTTAGGGTTGTGTTGAAGAGGAACTTCTTCACCCAAGGGTCGTGAATCTGTGGAATTCCCTGCCCAGTGAAGCAGTTGAGGCTACCTCATTAAATGTTTTTAATGGCAAAGAGAGATAGATTTTTGAACAGTAAAGGACTAAAAGGTGACAGTGAGTGGGCAGGTAAGTAGAGCTGAATCCACAAAAAAATCAGCCATGATCTTACTGAATGGCGGAGCAGGCTCGAGAGGCCAGATGGCCTGCTCCGAGTTCTTATGGTAACCAATTCTTCAAATATTGACAGGAACATCCCCCACCTGCTGCCCATATCCCTTTAACCCAGTTATCAAAACTATATCTATCTCCTTTTTAAAAATATTTTTATTCTCCTTTTTCACATTTTCTCCCAAATTTACACCCACCAACAATAAACAATAATCATCTATCTCCTTCTTGAATCCATTTAATCACTCAGATTCCATCGCACTAGGGGCAGCAAGTTCCACAAATTCACCACCTTCTGTGAGAAGAAGTTCCTCCTCATCTCAGTTCTAAATCTACCACCTCGCAACCTACATATGCGACCTCTCGTCCTAGATTTCCCCACAAGGGGGAACATTTGATCTATGTTAACTTTATCAATCCCATTTAGTCTTTTATACACCTCGATCAGATCCCCTCTCATACTTATAAACTTCAGCAAATACAAGTCCAAACTGTTAATCCCTCCTCATACATCAACCCCTTCATCCCGGAATCAATCTGGTGAACCTCCTCTGAACTGCCTCCAATGCCCATCATCCTTCCTCAAATAAGGAGACCAAAACTGGACACAATACTCCAGATGTGGTCTCACCAACACCCCATACAATTGCATAACACTAGAGTATCCTTTTGCAATAAACATAGAACATAGAACAGTACAGCACAGAACAGGCCCTTCGGCCCTCAATGTTGTGCCGAGCCATCATCACCCTACTCAAACCCACGTATACACCCTATACCCGTAACCCAACAACCCCCCCCCTTAACCTTACATTTTAGGACACTACGGGCAATTTAGCATGGCCAATCCACCTAACCCGCACATCTTTGGACTGTGGGAGGAAACCGGAGCACCCGGAGGAAACCCACGCACACACGGGGAGGACGTGCAGACTCCACACAGACAGTGACCCAGCCGGGAATCGAACCTCGGACCCTGGAGCTGTGAAGCATTTACGCTAACCACCATGCTACTGTGCTGCCCATTACATTCCATTTGCCTTTTTAATTACAAGCTGTACCCGTATACTGGCTTTCTGCTATTCATGAACAAAGACATCCAGATCCCTTTGCCCAGGCGCATTTTGCTATATTACACTGTCCGTGCTTGCAGATCATTTATATAAATTGTAAACAGTTGAGGTCTGTGAAATGACCCCTGCGGCACTCCACTAGTTACAGTTCATCAGCCAGAGATGGACCCATTTATCCCAACCCTCTGCTTTCGGTCAGTCTGTCAATCCTCAATCCAATCTAGTACTCTGCCCCCAATCCACTGTGACCTTCTGGATCAGTCTTTTATGTGACACATTGACAAACGTCTTCTGGAAGTCTAGATATACCCACCCACAGGTTCCCCATTATCCATGTTGTTGGTTACGTCCTCAAAGAACTCAAGCGAGTTTGTGAAGCATGACCCCTCATAAAATCATGCTGACAATGGACAATTTTTAAAAATGTTCAGTCACCTCCTCCTTAATGTGGAGATGCCGGACTGGGGTGAGCACAGTAAGAAGTCTTAGAACACTAGGTTGAAGTCCAACAGGTTTTCATTTACCTGAGGAAGGAGCAGAGCTCCGAAAGCTAGTGATTTGAAACAAACCTGTTGGGATGATGTTAACCTGGTGTTGTAAGACTTCTTACTGTGCTTCTCCTTAAATGATCCCCACCACGAGGCCAAGCTAATGGGTCTATAGTTTCCTACCTTTTGCTGCTCTCCCTTTTTGAATAGGGGCTTCACATTAGTGTTTCCAATCCACTGGGACCCTTCCAGAATCCAAGGAATTCCGAAATATCATGACCAATGTATCTACTAACTCTGCTGCCATCTCCCTTAAAAGTCGGTAGGGTGCTAGGGTGCATGCCATCAGGTCCCGGAGACTTATCTGCCTTGATCCCATCAGTTTATTCAATATTGTCTCCCTTGTGATGGTTATTGCACCAAGTTCCCCTGCATTAACAATAGTTTTTGGAAAATTATGTTTTATCATGAAGACAGAGACAAAATATTGGTTCAGTGGCTCTGCCATCTCTGTGTTCCCCATTATTACCACACCAGTCTAGTCTTCTAAAGGGCCAACATTTACTTTATATATTCTTTTCCTGTTAATGTACTTATAGAAACTTTTGGTATCAGTGTTTACGTTTTCTTCTACCGTACTTTCCGGACTATAAAGCGCACCTGACTATAAGCCGCACCCACTGATTTTAAAAAATTTTTTTATTTTGAACATAAATAAGCCGCACACGTATATAAGCCGCAGGTGCTTACCGGTACATTGAAACAAATGAGCTTTACACAGGCTTTAACGAAATACGGCTTGTAACAAAAATAAAAAATTAGCGGTAAAGAATAGCCTACCAAGAAAGTCATTGGTCACTGTGGAGCGAAATCAATCCGATTAAGCTCTTAAGATTAACATAGAATCATCAGTTTGAAACATTAAAAATAAATAAATCATGTGTAAAAAGAAGTATTTTATTACTGATCGTAATCAAGATATCACCAACCCAGGTGATCAGAGTCACTATCCTCCTCTTGTGCACTGAAACCACTGAAGTCATCTCCTTCAGTGTCAGAGTTGAATAGCCTCAGAATTGCTTCATCCGATGTTGGATTGTTTTCATTGTCGCTCTCATCACTTTCATCCGGAGGCAAATTTCCCGCTGAGCTCATGCTGCCCTCTTCAACACGCAGCAATCCAGCTTTTCGAAACCCGTTGATGATAGTGGATTTTTTAACAATGCTCCACGCTGTCAGGACCCACTGGCAGACTTGACCATAAGTTGCTCTTCGCATGCGGCCCGTTTTAGTGAAGGATTTCTCCCCACTTGTCATCCAAGCCTCCCACTGAACACGAAGCGCCACCTTAAATGCACGATTTAAACTGATGTCGAGTGGCTGTAAATACTTTGTTGTGCCCCCAGGAATCACAGCTGGAATTGAGTTTGTCCTCTTGATGGCTTCTTTCACAGAATCTGTTATGTGGGCCCTCATGCTGTCCAAAACGAGCAATGCCTTGTTCCTGTGAAAGAATCCTCCCGGTCGCTTGCCGTAGCACTCCGTATGCCATTCATGCATTAGGCTTTCCGTCATCCATCCTTTCTTGTTGACTTTCACAACAATTCCTGTAGGGAATTTTTCTTTTGGTATCGTCGTGCGTTTAAAAATCACCATCGGTGGAAGCTTTTCTCCCGATGCCGTGCAACTCAGAACACAGGTGAAGTGCGTTTTTTCATGCCCAGTTGTTTTCAGCATGACGGATGATTCACCTTTCCTGTTGACAGTCCGAGTGAGAGGCAGGTCAAATGTCAGAGGAACCTCATCCATATTTATGATATTGTGTGGGCCAATGGAATGCTCTGCTATCATTGCATCAGTGAATTTGCAGAAGTTTGAAATTTTTTCCTCGTAGTCGGGAGGGAGCTGCTGACACAAACTCGTCCGTACCCTGATGGACAGGCCTTTACGTCTCATAAATCTGAGACACCACGATGGTCCACCTCTAAAATTCTCAAACTTCATTGCGGTGGCGATTGTTTTGGCTTTCAGTCGGATCTGTACAGTTGAAACACCTCGGCCGTCTGCTCTCTGCATGTTGACCCAGTCTTCGAGCTCATTTTCTAGTTCGGGCCATCTGCTTTTCTTCCCTCTGAAAGCTTTAGTTGTCTTTTTGCACTGAGTCAATTTCTCACGCTGCTGTTTCCAACGTCTTATCATCGACTCATTAAGACCAAGCTCTAGTGCAGCAGCTCTATTTCCTTTCCCAACAGCCAGATCGATCGCCCTCAACTTGAAAGCTGCATCATATGCATTTCTCCGTGTCTTTGCCATGATGAGGGTGACAAAATGACTACCGTAATCAGAATGATGGGATGTTTGAGCGCGCTCGATTTAATCTAAACAGTAAACTAAAAAGTTACATTGTTTTACCTTGACCCGTTACGCAATTTCATTGGTTTAGTGAAAAGAAAGCGGGAAAAATCCATAAATAAGCCGCGTCATTGTATAAGCCGCGAGGTTCGAAACGTGTGAAATAAGTCGCGGCTTATAGTCCGGAAAGTACGGTAGTTTCCTTTCATAGTTCATCTGAGCTCTTTTGATTTTCTTTTTAATAGCCTTTTGCTGAACCTTAAAGTTCTCCCACTCCTCCAGCTTACCATCAGCTTTTGCAGTATAGCATGCCGTATATTTTGCCTTTATGCCTTCCTTGACTGGACATGGAACGTTTTTTGCCCTTTTACAATTCTGCTTCCTCTCAGGAATGTCCTTTAATTGAGCGGTACTTAATATCTCCCCGAACATCCGCCATTGTTCCACAACTGTCCTACCCTCAATTATCTGTCCCCAGTCTACTTGGGCCAACTTTTTTCTCAGGCCTTTATAATTACCTCTGCCCAACGCTAAAACTCTAGTAAGGCACTGTCTGCTCTTGCTCAATCTGAATTTGAAATTCTAGCATGCTGTGATCACTCCTTCCAATGAGAATCCTTAACAACAAGACTATTTATCAAATCTTCTTCATTACATAATGCTAAGTCTACAATAGCCTGCTTCCTGATTGGCTCCATATTGCTCTAAGAAACAATCCCTCATGTACTCTATGAAACCTCCCTCAAGGCTACCCTTGCCAATGTAATTAATCCAGTCAATATACATATTAAAATCACCAATGATTACCCTGGTGCCTTTCTCACAAGCCCTCGATTATCTCTTGGTTTATACTATCCCTCACTTTGGAAGCATTGATTATGGGGGTATAAATTTCTCCTACAAGGGAGTTTTTTCCCTTGCTTATTTCCACCCAGATCAATTCAATATTTTGGCCCCTCGCGCCAATATGATTTCTTAATACAGCCCTTATGTCATCTTTAACCAATAAAGCAACTCCACCCCCATTCCATCCTGCATATACTTTTGGAATACTGAGTACCCTTGGACCTTCAACTCCCAGTCCTGGTCCTCATGCAACCATCTTTCAGTAATCCCACCAAATCATAAGCATTTGTCTCTATTTGTGTTGTCAGTATAAAGTTTTAAATATGTCCTACTGATTTGCCTTTACCTTGCAGGATTTTCTTGTGCACTACATTTTTCAGACATTCTGATCTCCTTTTTAAATCTCTGATAACACTCAGCCTCATCCCCAAAGTTCACTCTCACAGTCTCCTTACGCTTTGTTTTTTTAAGTTTCCTTTCCCCTCCGTAATCATTAGACTGGCCCTACCTGTTCGTCTTATTAACCTCCAACTTCTCTTCACATGCCGACCTGCTGCTTTGGTTCCTATTAACCATTATACTTCACCCTTCCCTTCCCCCCTCCTATTTGCCTAGTTTAAAGTCCTTGTAACCACCCCATTTATCTTTTCCACTATATCACTGGTCCGAGATCGGGCATAAGCAGAATCAGCAAGGGATCTGTGCTGGTGGGTGGAACCACAATGAAGACCGTTAAGTGGTTATCAACAATCAAACACATATAAAAATTAGGAATCGTCCGTTCAGCCCCTCAAGCCTGCTCCACAATTTAATGAGATCATGGTTGATCTGGTTGTGGGCTCAACGTCCTCAACAAGGGGCAACATCCTCTCAGGATACACCGTCAAGTGTCCTCAGAATCTTGTTTTAATAAGGTCATCTCTCCTTCTTAACTTCAACTGTTGCAGCCCCAACCTGTCCAACCTTTCCTCATAAGATTTATTTATTTGTTGATGGGATATGGGCATCGCTGGCTGGACCAGCATTTACTGCCCACTCTGATTGCCCTTGAACAAGGTGGAATGCTCAGTCATTTCAGAGAGCAGTTACGAGTCACCCACATTGCTGTGGGTCTGGATATACATGTAGGCCAGACCAGGTAAGGTCGGCAGATTTCCAAAGTTTTTCAATTCCATATTAATTAACTGAATTTAAATTCCACCAGCTGCCGTTGTGGGATTTGAACCCACGTTCCAAGTCTGGGAGTCTGGATTACTCATGACATTGCCACTTTGCCACCTTCTCTCTTTCCTCCTCAAACTTGACGTTGAATACAACCATTTAGAACACAAAAATCCGCCGGAAGACAACTAAGCCCAATCAAATCATTCAAACTCCATTGCAATTTGGAGTTTTCAGCAAGAGGCTCCCAAGACAGGAATGGGTGTCCCTCATGAAACACATTCTGAGCATTTATATTACCCAGACAGCTTGGAGTAAGAAAGGATGTATCGTATTCTGAATTTTCTAATCTGGAAGCTATGCAATAAATGTTATTTTAAAATGTTTTGGCCAACTTCACACACAATTCACTTTCTGCCAGCAGTTTATGATTTATGACAAAAAAAAACCATTTGAATCAATTTGGATGAAGGAACAGTGGAAATAGAGACAAAACTGATTTTGACATGTTCTCCTTTAGTCAATTTAATACATGGTGGGTTAAGGTTTGTTGGTTCAATTACCAATCACAAATTATTGCCTCAAACATGCGATGCAATGCAAGGCGGGCAACTAATTCAAAGGTCTCGAGACCAGGCAGGCACCATTTGGGAGCCGACTTGCTGCCCTCTAGTGTGCCTCTCCATTATACCAAGACTGACACAGGCTCCAGGAGTGATTGAACACTTGTCACACAGGATTTCATGTAGAAATATGCATACAATGTGGAAACAGGCCAGTCAGCCAAACCAATCTGCAACAACATCTACCTTCCTCATTCCTTTTACCTTAATTCAGGACAAAAGTCTTCATGCTGGCCACCTTACTTTCTCTGGTCCACCTCACAAAGGCTGGGTCAGAATCTTATGCCATGGCTTCCTGTCAGCAATTCCTAATAGCGTCTTTAATGTGAAAAGCGCCCTGTAGTACTTCACAGTCAAGGTAGTTGAGGGAATGGATGCCAATAACCATAAAGGAAGCGATGGCGAGTGGGCTAGGTTTTAAAGGTGGAGAACGTTTGGAGAATCAAGAGAGAGATTCAAACGAGGCCTGAAGTTATGTATTCTGTGTTATGACCGTGGTAATGATGTACACAGAACATCTGGTTGTTAAACTGGGATGATTTCTTAACCAACATGTGGAACGATAACTAATCAACTATAATACACACAATGGCTATTAAATGAATTCAGTGAATTCTCCTGGAGCTACTCTTAAGTGTGACTACCCTCTTGTACGTCTTACTACCAACTGGCAGGTGTCTTGAGTCACACGACGGATCTCTATCGCCACTAGCTAGTTGGAGTTGCATTGCAAACTATATACAGAACTGTGCACGTGCATATCACCACATCCCTCTTTCTTTGGAACTGTTAACATTTACATTCAAGTATAACTGTATCTTACAAAACATGATCTGCACTATCATATTACACATGTCACATGTAGAGATATGACTGTGCTTCACACAACATGATAGGCTTGATGGTCTTTTGAGCGTGTCCCTTGTGCATAGCTTATTGGACATTGACAACGACACCGCCCCGTTGACGTTTTGAACTTTGATCAGCTACTCGATTTCGCTTTGAATTTCTGAAGACTGATTTTATTTCTGGTCTTTTTTGTATCAGCAGCCTTTTGACTCGATGTGCCCTGAAGTCCAGTTTTCTTGCTGGCCTTCTATGTGCTACCGACTTTTTCAATTTTCTAGCACAATGCTTCCTTTTCTTTTGGATTGTCTGCTGTGCAGGCTGACCCTAACCTTTCTGCCATTATGGCTGATTTTGGAGCCTTAGCTGGATTGAGGAGTTTGGTTGATCCATGTTTGTGTCCACACGCTGAGATGCATGCACATCACCTGGTAGAATGTCCAGTGTCGGCATACTTCTGGATGATTGCGCAGTTGCAGTCAAGCCTTCATCGTGTATATCTTGATCAATGCTTCACTTGTGAAATACTCCTTTGGGTCAAACGTAAACTCCTGAGTGAAACTCAGTGGCTGCCCTGGACGTGAAAATGTCACCTAATTCTTGTAAATGCTTTAGGATGGGCCCCATCATGCTCATGTATCATGTCACTGAGCACATCCACATTTTTGAAGGCTGTTAACCAGAATCCCTTTGGCTCCTCCATCTCATTTATCTTCCTCCACTTTAACTTTCACCTATATCTCATCGGATAACTGCGCCATTAGGGGCCTCACGGTAGCATGGTGGTTAGCATCAATGCTTCACAGCTCCAGGGTCCCAGGTTCGATTCCCGGCTGGGTCACTGTCTGTGTGGAGTCTGCACGTCCTCCCTGTGTGTGCGTGGGTTTCCTCCTGGTGCTCCGGTTTCCTCCCACAGTCCAAAGATGTGCGGGTTAGGTGGATTGGCCATGCTAAATTGCCCGTAGTGTAAGGTTAATGGGGGGATTGTTGGGTTACAGGTATACAGGTTACGTGGGTTTAAGTAGGGTGATCATTGCTCGGCACAAAATCGAGGGCCGAAGGGCCTGTTCTGTGCTGTTCTATGTTCTATATCTCTTTGCCAGTTCCAATGATCCTCCATCACAGCGCTGTCCGGAATGTACAGCCGCTCAACTAGGTTCTGGGCCTCACCTGCGCCTGCTCCTATGATGGACTTGTGTTCCGTGTCCATAATGGAAAATGATATGATTGGCTTCTGTTGTGTACCCATGCTTCGAGTTCACATGCACCCAGCGTTGCAATCTCATTCCAATTGTAGTCTTTCAGCAGTCTTGCTTGAATGACGACTTTCGGTTTAACTCGCAGCCCGTTCAAATAGTATAAACTGAGGAGGTTGGCCCTCGCTCCCATGTCGAGCTTGCATTAATGTGGCATTCAGCATCACAGGGATTGTCCATCTGTCTTAGATGGTATCAGCTTCATCAGCACTATTGCCATACCTGGTCAGTAAGACTTCTTCACTTTCATATTCAGACTCATCATGTCCTCAGTCGAGATCAGATCAATGAAAAACAATTCTTCAAGGGACATCTCATCAATTGTGTTGACAGATCCTGTTTGGCCCACTGTTGGACGCAAAAAGCATTGCTTCGCAAAATGATGGTATGGCCACACTTGGAACATACTTTCCCAAATGCTGGACAATGCCATGGCCCATGCTGATTGCTGCATCATTGGCATAAGATGGCGGACGCGGTTGGCCGCCTGCACTAAGGCCACGTTTTTTATTCAACTGTGTCACAGTGCTGATGGCACTAGCGTCTTCTTCCAGATTGACACCAAATTAGAACATAGAACAGTACAGCACAGAACAGGCCCTTCGGCCCTCGATGTTGTGCCGAGCAATGATCACCCTACTTAAACCCACGTAACCCGTATACCCGCAACCCAACAATCCCCCCATTAACCTTACACTACGGGCAATTTAGCATGGCCAATCCTCCTAACCCGCACATCTTTGGACTGTGGGAGGAAACCGGAGCACCCGGAGGAAACCCACGCACACACGGGAGGACGTGCAGACTCCACACAGACAGTGACCCAGCCGGGAATCGAACCTGGGACCATGGAGCTGTGAAGCATTGATGCTAACCACCATGCTACCGTGAGGCCCCGTTTCAGGTTGAGCGTACTAATCTGCTGTGCAGCTAGCTCATCTACAAGACAGGGTTTTATGATTGAAGCTCTTCTTTTTGGATAGATGTATGAAAAATATAATGTTCACACCTTTCATTTTTCTTCGGAGAGCAATGCCGATCAAAGCACTTTATTACTCCATTGAAGCTATTGCTTCCTCTTCGCTGTTGAAGGTATTGGAAATTTCTATTGCTTGAGGACCTGCTACCGTGAGCTGCAACGCAATACGCCTCTTGTCGGGCTCTGTCTGCAGGCCAAGGGCTGCAATATAGAATCCGAATTTCTGCTATAAGCACGCCAATTCTCAGCCATGTTACACGAAGCTGATGGGGTGCTTTCAAACCTTCCATCTCTAACTTCACAGTCTTTTATTGGGTTGATTTGCAGAAGGTCGTAGCTCACCAGGTTGGTGGAAGAATTTTCTCTTCTTTCTTCAGCATATTTCGCCCGTCTTCTCCGTCATTATCTTTAATTGTTCTTCCCTACTGGTACCATGTTGAGTTCTGTGTTATGAGCGTGGCAATGATGTACACAGAACATCTAGTTGTTTAACTAGAAAGATAATTTGTTAACAAACACGTGGAAAGATAACTAATAAACTATAATACAGACAATGGCAACTAAATGAATTCAGTGAGTGCTCCCGGAGCTACTGTGCGACTATCCCCTTCTACATCTTACTACCAGCTGACAGATGTCTCGAGTCACATGATGGATCTCTATCGCCACCAGCTGTTTTGAGGTTGCATTGCTAAGTATATACTGAGCAGTGTCAAGCATATCATCACAAAGCTCCATCACTGATGGTGGGCAAAGGGTCAGGATTGTGCTGGATCTGGAGTCTTGGTGAAGAATTCAATGCTTTTGGGGAAGCAGGGTGGCGCAATGATTAGCACTGCTGCCTCACAGCACCAAGGTCCCAGTTTGATCCTGACCCTGGGTCACTGAGTGGAATTTGCAAATTCTCCCCTTGTTTACGTGGGTTTCACCTCCACAACCCAAAGATGTGCTTGTTAGGTGGATTGGCCATGCAAAATTGACCCTTAATTGGAAAAAATGAATTGGGTACTCTAAAAAAAAAAAAAAATTTTTCTTTTTTAAAAGAGGATTCAATGCCTTTGGATTACACAAGGGAGATTTTAGGAAATTGGGTCCAGAAATGGGATCAAAGATGCAGCAGGCAATTTAGGGTTAAAAAGACAGAGGAAAAACCTGCCAGCACGGAGTCAGAAGAATATGCCCACACCTGGCATGAACGATATTGTACCATTCAGGCTTAAACTCGCTAGTAGGAATACACAGGATGTCCCTGTTCAGCAAGGGTGAATCACTCGAGATCCATTGTTCTTCAGGACATACTTGTCTGAATCATTACAGAGTCTGATGGCCTATTTTTCTGTCAATGGAAGGTTAGTTCCATGACAATAGCATGGCTCTATTCTTTTGTACAAACTGGAGTGTGAAATCAAACAGCCAAGATAATGCAGATGGGTTGAAGTCTGAGCACTCCAGGAGAAAACCTTTTTTGAGGGACTGAGTGAAATTAAGAGAGAGAAAATCCTATTTTGACAGCGAGAGAGAGAAGGCTTTGGAAAGCGACTGAGGGAGATTGTGAAAGTTGCCACTGAGGAAAGTTTGGAAAAGGGTTCAGAAAGAGATTCCCTAACAGAAGAAAAATTGCCTTTGCCTGACTGTGTAAGTGGAATAAGAGCTGCATGTTTATTTAAAGTGCTGTTTAATTGGTTAGTTCCATGACAATAGCATGGCTCTATTCTTTTGTACAAACTGGAGTGTGAAATCAAACAGCCAAGATAATGCAGATGGGTTGAAGTCTGAGCACTCCAGGAGAAAACCTTTTTTGAGGGACTGAGTGAAATTAAGAGAGAGAAAATCCTATTTTGACAGCGAGAGAGAGAAGGCTTTGGAAAGCGACTGAGGGAGATTGTGAAAGTTGCCACTGAGGAAAGTTTGGAAAAGGGTTCAGAAAGAGATTCCCTAACAGAAGAAAAATTGCCTTTGCCTGACTGTGTAAGTGGAATAAGAGCTGCATGTTTATTTAAAGTGCTGTTTAATTGGAACAACATGTAATCTGTTATTGCTAGGACTAAAGTTTAAAAGTTTAAATATTTTTCTTTTGTTTTAATAAAAATTTGTTTCTAGAACAACCAAGCCCTGTTTCGATTATCACTCCTGGAACGAATCGATCTTTCCGCAACACCTTAAAACGTTTAAAAGTTGTGACTCTAGTCCAGTGTCTCAGCCACTGTTGAGCATTGACCAGGCACCCACAACATTTGCAATGTATGGTTATAGATAGAAGAACCTTGCGGTAAATACAAAGTCTACAATCAATGAATGCCAGCAATGGTGGTCTGCAAGTGATCATTAAAAAAGATGCAGAGCGTTTGGGCAAATGTACAACCAAAATATAGGATTATTCCGGAATGACCAATAGGGCCAACTGACAGATTTATGAGATTGCACGAAAACAACTGGTATTCTGATTAAATTATTGGTTCATTACATAACGGCACAAATGTTGACTGCCCAATTTCACCCCAATCTCAGCTTTTGAATCTGGAGTGATTGGGTCATCAGCTCTTTGGTTTATATTGAGAATTGCAAGCCTCTGCTACAAATTTGATGTTGATCTGCAGAGGCGGGGAGATTTTAGAGAGCTCAAGCACAATTAGGGAACGCCTAACCTGCGAGATGCACACAAAGTTCCAACATCAAGGGCATCACGAGCTCAGCATTATATGCGTAGGCAAGCACAAACTATTTCTGAAATCCTTCACACTTTGAAGTGAGGTGGCTAAATGGGAAAGAAGGCCAATGCCACAGTCAACGTCAGCGTGAACAATGTCACTTGTTCAGTCAATAACAAAATACAAACAAAATCAGGAGAAAATGTAACGCCCCGATAGGTCAGCCTACTGAGATGATTGGCACCAGCATTTTTCCTGATTGGGGGCGGCACGATGGCACAGTGGTTAGCACTGCTGCCTCACAGCTCCAGGGCCCAGGTTCAATTCCGAAAAGGGGGGAAGAGGGGGGACAGGGGGGGACGGGGGTGGGAAGAGGGGGGGAGGAAGAGGGGGGGGGGAAGAGGGGGGGGGGAAGAGGGGGGGGGGGAAGAGGGGGGACGGGGGGAGAAGAAGGGGAACGGGGGGGGA